>NW_027611758.1:0-197016 GCF_964261635.1 Lissotriton helveticus
GGGTTTCCTCCCGTTCCAAACAAATCGTGAAAGTTCCGACTGCATCACTTTGAGCCAACCTTTCGGAGAGGCGAGAGGTATAGTGCGAAAGATGTAGAGGATCTGAGGCAGGATGGTCATCTTGATCGTCGCCACCCTGCCCAACCAACACAGCGGGTAGTGTTTCCATTGTCCCAATTCCTGCCTCACTTTCCGCCGAAGGTGATCGTAGTTAACGTCCACCGTGGTTTGGAGGGAGGCCGCCAATTTGATTCCCAGGTATGGGACCGCCTCCGTAGCCCACTGAAGTGGAAAGTGAGACTGCAATGAGGCGCACGTGTCCGCGGCCAGGGATAGGTCAAGGGCCACCGATTCCGTCAGGTTGACTTTGAAGCCCGACACGTTACCGAACCTATCAAGGTCGGCCATGCAAGCGGGAAGAGAATTCCGGGGATCCGCGAGCGAGAGCAAGACGTCGTCCGCGTAGAGACTGATGACGTGGACGTCAGCTCCAAATTTGATGCCTCTGACGTCCTGGTTAGATCGAATGAGCTGAGCTAGCGGTTCCATGTAGAGGGCAAACAGGAGAGGGGATAGCGGGCACCCCTGCCTGGTGCCCCTTTCAATCTGGAAACGTGGGGATGACAAGCCATTAACTCTAACCGAGGCCGAGGGGGATTTATAGCAGTTCAGAACCCTGGTCCGAAACTTGAGTCCCATACCTGCCTTCTGCAGGACCTTCTCCAGATAGGGCCAATGAACCCTGTCGAAGGCCTTCTCTGCATCGATGGCCAGCATCATGTATTCGCCCCGTGTGCGGGCCGCCTTCTCGATAAGATGGAGGGCCCGTTTGGTGTTGTCAGAGGTCTGGCGCTCCGGGATGAAGCCCGACTGGTCTGGATGAATGAGACCTCCCATACAGGGGCCCAGTCTGGAGGCGAGGATCCCCGTGTAGAGCTTAAGGTCAACATTCAAAAGGGAGATGGGCCTGTATGCCCCACAGTCGGTGGGGTCCTTGCCTGGCTTGGGTATGACCGCAATGGAGGCCTCTAGCAAGTCCCGGGAGATCGCCCCATCCCCTGCAAACAAAGTAAAAAGTCTGCCCAAGAGCGGTGCAAGTTGAACACAAAAGGTTTTGTAGAAGCACGCCGGGAAGCCGTCCGGCCCCGGCGCCTTCCCAAGTTTGAGCTGAGAGATCGCTGAGATTACCTCTTCCAGACGTATGTCTCTCTCCAGAACCTCCCCTTGCTCCCGAGTCAGGGCAGGCAATGGAATGCTGTCGATAAAGGTAGATTCCGCCTCAGGGTCAGGTGGGTCAGCGCCGTATAGAGTGGCATAGAAGGCGCTAAAGGCCCCCGCTATCTCCCGATCCTCGGTGACACTGGTGCCGTCCCGCTGTTTCAGTTCCTTCATCTCCCGTTTCTGGGCAACCGTTCGGAGTTTATGCGCCAGGAGACGCCCGCACCTGTCCCCTCTAGTGTAATAGGCATGTTTCAGCCGCAACGCAGCGTATTCCGCCCTGTCCATGTCTAGTGCCGCCAACTGTTGACGGGCAGCTCGCAACTGACGCCAAATTCTCGGGGCCCCCATCCTTCTGTGAATGTGCTCTAACTCCCTGGTTTTGTGGGTGAGCTCGTCGCTCTTGGCCTGGCGTTCCGCGTTTTCAGCGGCGGAAATCGATATAAATTCACCCCTCAGTACGGCCTTGAGCGCAGCCCACTGAATGGCCAGTGCGGTGTCCCCATTGCTGTTGTGGGACAGGTAGTCTTTTATGGTTCTTTGAATTTTGGTAACCGCATTCTGCTTAAAGAGCAGAGAGTCCCGAAGCCGCCAAACTCTACCCGAGCGCGGTGCCCGCGGCCCTGTCAGGGTGATCATGACTGGGGCGTGATCAGAAAGGGACGCCGTGCCGATTTCAACATTGGTGACCAGTCTGCGCGCCGCTGTGGAGACAAGCAGGTAATCTAGGCGCGCATATGTTTTACGCGCTGCTGAGAAGTGCGTGTATTCCGTGTCACTCGGGTGAAGCTCGCGCCAAGCGTCCCCCAGCCCCAGGTCTTTCAAGCGGGCCAAACCAGATGCTGACAGCACTCCAACTTGACTATCGCGCTGGCAAGAGCGGTCGAGCAAATTGTCTAGAACTAAATTCAGGTCTCCCCCTAACAGGATATGTCGATCTAGTGTCGCAGTCGCCTCTGTAAGTGCGGAGTGTAGGAACTTCTCTTGACCCTCATTCGGCCCATATATTGAGCCAATCGTGTAGTGTAGGTCTCTCAGTGTGAACCTGTAAACCAATAACCGCCCCTTAATCTCCGCTATCTTACCCAGTATCTTGCCCTTAAAAGTGCGCGCTATCAGAATAGCCACTCCGGCCTTCTTCTCGGTGCAGGAGGAGAAGAATTGCTGCGGGAACTTGGGAGAATGGAGCCGGTGGCAATCTTTAGCCAAAAGATGCGTTTCTTGCAAGAGGCAGATGTCCGCTTTGGAATGTTCTAGAAACAGGAGCACTGCCTTGCGTTTCACTGGGTTATTCAGGCCTCTCACATTCAGAGTGAGAACAACAATGTCACCCAACGCCATCAAACAGGATAAAGATGGACAAATAGCTATGAGGGCAGTGCCCAGCGCACCGGCAGGTAGACTCATCCAACCCCCGGGATTGCCGCCCCCCCCCCTCCCCCCCTGATAGCTGACTCAGCACCCCACCCGTCGACCATGGACCGTAAACCCCCCCTCCCTCCTTCCCCTCTTCCCCAACTCCCAGGAACTCCCCCCCGCCCAACTCTCCATCCCCCTCCCCCCCAACTGCAAACTTGCAATGCATGCCCCAAAAAATGTCATTGTCTCTCATCCAAGGACGAAAAGAAGAATAGGAGGTAAAGTAAGGTAGTCTTACTGTGTAGTTCGGGAGTCTTCCTCCCGCCAACGGCCCAATGACCAGAGCAGACGGTCAAATCAAACAGCGTCGTGGAACGTTCATCCTGGGGGACCGGTGCCGCCGTCTGCAGCCACTGCATCTACTGCCGCGCGTTGTCCTGCCTCGATTTCCGTCGCCTGCGGCCTCCTGACCCGCCTCCGTCGCCGTTGTTGGGTCCATTGTGGCCTCCTTCCCTCTGTTTCATGCGTCGGCCCCGGGCCCTCCGCCTCTTAATTTGGTATCTCAATGCCAAGCAGAGAACAGGCTTCGGAGACTGATCGGAGCTGGTACTGCTTATTCTCCACCCTGAAGACGAGGCGGAAGGGATGGCCCCAGCTGTACTGGATGCCCTTTGGCTGCAGGAAGGAGGTGACCGATTTGAAGAGCCGGCGCTTGTGAAGCGTGAGTGCCGCCAAATCCTGATACAATTGCGGCGAGGTGCCTTGAAACATAATCGGATGATTCTGGCGCGCCTTTTGCAGTATGTCCTCCTTGGTCTGGTAGTCTTGAACGCACACCAGGATGTCGGGAGGAGGGGCAGTAGCCGCGCGAGGCGGACCCGTCCTGTGGGCCCTGTCTAGCTGTAGGGGTGAGTCCAACGGTCTCCCCAGTACATGGTTGAAGAGCTCCCTGGCATATCGAAACACATCCTGAGTGGCATCAGATGTGGCCACATTGCGAATGCGGATGTTATGTCGCCTGGAGCGATTTTCCAAGTCTTCCAGGTGAAGTTGCAAGTCCACCTGTTGATCGTGTAAGCGGATGATCTCCTGTTGTTGGGTAGAGAGTTCCGTCTCCCTCTCATCGCCCTTGGCCTCCAGGTCCGCCACTCGTTCTCCTATGCCATCCATTTCGCGCCGGACCTCGCGGATCTCACTGGTGAACTCATTCTTGAAGGTCTGGATATCATCACGCAGGGAGGCAAAGAGGGATTCCAAGAAGGCCTTCGTTATGGGCTCCGTGCCCTCCCCCGCGGCCCGGTCCGCTCTCTTCGTCGCAGGGTCCACGGTGTCTTTCTGTAAGGGGGATTGCGTCTTGGCGAACATTTCTTTTACTGTCTTGCCTCGGGGAGGCCTGCCCGTGGAGATCCCTCTGTCTCGGCGGTCCGAACGCCCCCGGTCCCGCGTCCAACCTGCGGACCACCGGTCGTGTGCCGCAATGCGCTCGCCAACGTGTGAGGTGCCCCCACCAGACCTCCCTCTCGGTGGGCGCCTTCCCTGGTTCCCAGGCAAATATGGCGGCGTATCTTCTCAAACCCTGACACTGCAGCCGCTGTGCGCTCGTCGCGGTTTCGGGGCTCCGGGAATCAGGGTTTCCGGGAATCGATAAAGGCCCGTGGGGCTGGGGCTGAACGCTACCGCCCACCAGATGTCTGTGGACCGCTGTTCCTAGGGCTGGTGTGCCATCAAAAGGGGCCTCAGGCTTCCCAGGCGGGGGACCACGTGGCGCAGTCAAAGTCCACCACACCACGCCGCTCGTGGTCAGGCCCCAGGGGCCGGTGTGGGGGCTCGCAGTCCCACACTGGTGTCCTTGGTGTGTTTTAGTGGGCCTCCCTCAGCTGCCCCCCCTCAAGCGCCGCCACTCACACGAGGAGGGAGGGTGCCCCAGCTATGGCCAGCAGGTGTAGTCTATCTTGAGGAGTCAAGGGCCCCCACCTCGCCGGGCTCTCCGTGCAGGAGCAGGCAGCGACAGGGAGGCGAGCACGCAGGGCGCCGCAGGCCTCGGGCCGATATGCCCGCCTGTAGGCCCACCGCTGGGTCCCCTTCACCACAGCCCAACAGACAGCAAAGCGCCGCCCACCACGCTCCCGGGGCCGCTCTCACCTCCCGTCCTGCGGTTCTCAGGCCCCTCGGCGGCTCCGCTCCGTTGGGCTGTGTCCTTGGCGGCCGCCGGCCACGCTCTCAGGCCGGAGGGGGGATGGGCACCTCTCGGTTGCAGACCTCCGCGTCTTCCGACTGCAGCGCCGAAGGCTGCCGCTATCCTGTGCCCCCGGCGGGGCCCCCGGTGCTGTCCAGCCGGCTGGCCGGCCTCCTCCGCTGTCAGGCCCGCAGGGCCCTCCGCCGTGGCTGCGGTTCTCAGGCCCCGCAGCGGCTTCGCTTCGTTGGGCTGCGTCCTCGGCGGCCGCCGGCCACGTTCCCAGGCCGGAGGGGGGATGGGCACCTCTCGGTCGCAGACCTCCGCGGCGTCCGACTGCAGCGCCGCTAGTACCCCCAGAGGGGTCCGCTCTGGTGCGAAGACGGCTCCGGCAGCCCTGGACACCGACTGCGGTCGGGAAAGGCGCCAGAACCGGTGCGAAATGCAGGCCGTTGGCAGGAGCTAGGGAGAGACACGTCCTCTCACTCCGCCATCTTCTGTTTAATCTTTTAAACAAATAGAGGCTTGGTGTAACTTGCGACCCATTCACCTAAATGTCTTCCAAATATTAAGTGCCTTTGTTAATCCGATTTTTTGTGACATCTTTGGCTTTCTCTGCAAGAGTGTGTGCGTGATTAATTATTCATGTCCAGAAATAATTCCAGTGCCACTTACTGAAATATTAAAAATGTGGTGTAAATTAATACACACCTATATGGTGCAGGCTGTGGGGGCTGCTATATTATTGTGGGATGGACGGCTGGCCCAGGCCCCCTCCCCCTTTCAGGCTCCTTATTCGACCTAACGCCTTAGAACATCTGTGAGATACAAGAGTCATTCGCAGTTTCCCCGCATCACATTTTGTTGGAGGACAGAGGGCCCGTCATGATGTGCTGCGTCGCCGCCACGCATCTCCTTACACGTGCACACTATGTGGAACAAGCCCCATTCTGTAGGAAGAGCCCCCTCCCCATCTCCCTCAGTGGCCCACAAAGTTCACACCCAACTCCCACTGTGTCCGTTCAGGACCTCGCTATTTCCCATATGCTGCGAAAAAAATATATCCAGCCCCCACCCAGTGCTCTGGCCCGCAGGCCAGCGCGGTAAAGCATAGCTGGCATCATATATGGCTTGGCACCTTTCAAGCTGATAGATGTGCACGGATGCTGCCAGCTGGAGATTTGCACTTGTGTGACACAGGTCAACTCAGGTGCCAACATACAACTGTCGCAGGGAGCCTGCTTTCGTTCTCTTTTGTTATGCAAGAAGAAGCATATTACAACCAAAAAATGTCACCTTATCAATGGTTAAAAGAAAAAAAAAAGCATTCCTGGCAGCACCCATATAAGCATTTAGGGGCTTAATTTTAACCGGTGTCTAACGGGACCCTCATTTTTTTCATGCTCCATATTGGCCCGGTTAACTGGAGGTTTGAGCTTGGGTGACACAGGTCAGCTGTTTTGTATGGTGTGTTTGCATACAATGCGTATGCAGTGCAAGTTCTTTTTTGGGTTGCATGTACATTGCTCTATTTGTAAAAGAATAAACGCCAGGGCCCCACAAATTTCCTCATAAGCTCAGGGACCGCGCTATCAAAGGTTGGGGCGCCGTATAACAAGTGTCTGGTCTTGCTTCTACCTCCGGCCTCTTTAATCCACCAGCAGCTGCCCCCTGCCTGCACGTATTGTGTGCTACGGAATGCACGCATGCGTTGGTTGTGTTTACTATTAGAGTTGTTTGGGATTTAGAAATGCTTTTACATGCATGAGTGTCTGACAGGCCGTGCTAGTTACTCTTTGCTGGGGTGCCTTGTTCTTTATAGGCCGCCCTTGCTGCCCCGCGTGGGGGAGTGCTTTTATGTGGCCCTGCGTGTGGCCACTTTACATTGTTATGTGCCCTTCCGCATTATAGCAACTTCCATTTTAAGCTGCGTGAATCAGAAATACACCCGGCTCCAAGTTTGTTTACATTGTGGCCTCTGCTTCGGATTTGTAAAAAAATAAACACCAGTGCCCCACAGATTTCTTCATAAGCTCACTCCACTACTCCTATTGTAATTGAGATACTATTTCCCAACCTCCCCCTCCCATTTTTTATGCCCTCCTCCCCCATAACAAAAAAACGATACGAAATTAGCATTAGAACAGGCAGAGAAAAGTTCCCAGCATTGCATGGACAAAAAACTAGAACAATTATTTTTTTGTTAATTCTGTTTTTATTAGGGTCGTTCAGTTGTACATCAAGTTTGCTTGTTTTATTCATGTGTATTGTGCAACTCTTTTCTTGGTTTTAAAGTCTCTGCTTGTTCAGTTTACTTGTTTCACTGGTGCCTGGTACATAAATTCTCCTGTCGAGGAAAAAAACGGTGTGTTCCATTCTGTAATGCAGAGGCCTCAACAATGCTGAAAATGGTACTGCCCTATTTTTTGATACCAGTAAAAAACAAGCATTTGCAATGCAATAGGTTTTGCATTTGTGAGAGTTTAAGCTATTGGCATTGTAAATAACAATGCACTTTACTTATGTTTTAAAAATCAACAAGTAAATAAAAGCCATTGTCATTTACAATACCAATAGCTCAAACTCTAGTAAATGCGAGACCTATTGCATTGCAAATGCTTGTTTTGTTTGGAACTCACTTAGCTTCTCACCCTTGGTCGTATCCGCAAACCACATCTCAGCCGCATATCGGCTCTTTGCATCTCTATTCGCTGCCATAATGATTTTCCAACTCGGGGTTTGTTATCCCAAGCACAACCCTCTCCTGGTATTCACAAGCATGTTACACGCTGTAGCTGAACTCGTTCAGCCATACCGATTTCGCCAGCATCTCTGCATTTGTTTGCAATAGATGGATTTGGGACTCCTCTTACTGCTCCGGTGAATCAGCTGATCGACGGATGTCCTGAAAACTCCGTCACTCGCCTCACAGCTGTTAGCGCTTCACGGTTCCTTTATAATCCTGGTGTTATTTCAAACGTTGTAGTGGCGTGCAGGATACTTTATTAATATGTGACATAGCAATTTTGCGAGTTCTCCTGCCTCTGACGGCTTTGGGCTCACGGCGAGGTAGCGGACCTCCAATATCATCTCCTTAGTTTCTTTGTGCAGAAACCAATGCCGAGCCCAATTCCTTTAACAAGGATGTATTTTTATTTTATACAGCAAAAACATCTGACGCCTGCTGGAGAGAGTCTAGAATAGGTTGGGTTTGTGAGAGTGCTTAGTGTTCACTCGCCAGCCGTCTGCAGGTCCTGCTGGAGAGAGTCTAGAATAGGTTGGGTTTGTGAGAGAGTGCTTAGTGTTCACTCACCAGCCGTCTGCAGATCCCGCTGGAGAGAGTTAAGAATAGGTTGGGTTTGTAAAAGAGAGATTAGTGTTCACTCGCGAGCCGTCTGAAGGTCCTGCTGGAGAGAGTTTAGAATAGGTTGGGTTTGTGAGAGAGCGCTTAGTGTTCACTCGCCAGTCATCTGCAGGTCCTGCTATATAGTCCAGAATAGGTTGGGTTTGTGAGAGTGCTTAGTGTTCACTCGCCAGTCATCTGCAGGTCCTGCTATAGAGTCCAGAATAGGTTGGGTTTGTGAGAGTGCTTAGTGTTCACTCGCCAGCCGTCTGCAGGGCCTGCTGGAGAGTCTAGAATAGGTTGGGTTTGTGAGAGAGTGCTTAATGTTCACTCGCCAGCTGACAGCAGGTCCTGCTGGAGAGAGTCTAGAATAGGTTGGGTTTGTGAGAGAGTGCTTAGTGTTCACTCACCAGCTGTCTGCAGGTCCCACTGGAGAGAGTTAAGAATAGGATGCATTTTTGGGAGTGCTTAGTGTTCACTCGCCAGCCATCTGCAGGTCCTGATGGAGAGAGTCTAGAATAGGTTGGGTTTGTGAGAGTGCTTAGTGTTCACTCGCCAGCCGTCTGTAGGTCCTGCTGGAGAGAGTCTAGAATAGGTTGGGTTTGTGAGAGAGTGCTTAGTGTTCACTCGCCAGCCGTCTGCAGGTCCTGCTGGAGAGAGTCTAGAATAGGTTGGGTTTGTGAGAGTGCTTAGTGTTCACTCGCCAGTCATCTGCAGGTCCTGCTATAGAGTCCAGAATAGGTTGGGTTTGTGAGAGTGCTTAGTGTTCACTCGCCAGCCGTCTACAGGTCCTGCTGTAGAGTCTAGAATAGGTTGGGTTTGTGAGAGAGTGCTTAGTGTTCACTCGACAGCCGTCAGCAGGGCCTGCTGGAGAGAGCTTAGAATAGGTTGGGTTTGTGAGAGAGTGCTTAGTGTTCACTCACCAGCCGTCTGCAGGTCCTGCTGGAGAGAGTCCAGAATAGGTTGGGTTTGTGAGAGAGTGCTTAGTGTTCACTCACCAGCCGTCAGCAGGGCCTGCTGGAGAGAGCTTAGAATAGGTTGGGTTTGTGAGAGAGTGCTTAGTGTTCACTCGCCAGCCGTCTGCAGGTCCTGCTGTAGAGTCTAGAATAGGTTGGGTTTGTGAGAGAGCGCTTAGTGTTCACTCACCAGCCGTCTGCAGGTTCTGCTGGAGAGAGCCTAGAATAGGTTGGGTTTGTGAGAGAGTGCTTAGTGTTCACTCGCCAGCCGTCAGCAGGGCCTGCTGGAGAGAGTCTAGAATAGGTTGGGTTTGTGAGAGAGTGCTTAGTGTTCACTCGGCAGCCGTCTGCAGGTCCTGCTATAGAGTCTAGAATAGGTTGGGTTTGTGAGAGAGTGCTTAGTGTTCACTCGCCAGCCGTCAGCAGGGCCTGCTGGAGAGAGCTTAGAATAGGTTGGGTTTGTGAGAGAGTGCTTAGTGTTCACTCACCAGCCGTCTGCAGGTCCTGCTGGAGAGAGCCTAGAATAGGTTGGGTTTGTGAGAGAGTGCTTAGTGTTCACTCGCCAGCCGTCTGAAGGTCCTGCTATAGAGTCTAGAATAGGTTGGGTTTGTGAGAGTGCTTAGTGTTCACTCGCCAGCCGTCTGCAGGGCCTGCTGGAGAGTCTAGAATAGGTTGGGTTTTTGAGAGAGGGCTTAGTGTTCACTTGCCAGCCGTCTGAACCTCCTGCTGGAGAGAGTCTAGAATAGGTTGTGTTTTGTGAGAGAGTGCTTAGTGTTCACTCACCAGCCGTCTGCAGGTCCCACTGGAGAGAGTTAAGAATAGGATGCATTTTTGGGAGTGCTTAGTGTTCACTCGCCAGCCATCTGCAGGTCCCGCTGGAGAGAGTCTAGAATAGGTTGGGTTTGTGAGAGTGCTTAGTGTTCACTCGCCAGCCGTCTGTAGGTCCTGCAGGAGAGAGTCTAGAATAGGTTGGGTTTGTGAGAGAGTGCTTAGTGTTCACTCGCCAGCCGTCTGCAGGTCCTGCTGGAGAGAATCTAGAATAGGTTGGGTTTGTGAGAGTGCTTAGTGTTCACTCGCCAGTCATCTGCAGGTCCTGCTATAGAGTCCAGAATAGGTTGGGTTTGTGAGAGTGCTTAGTGTTCACTCGCCAGCCGTCTGCAGGTCCTGCTGGAGAGAGTCCAGAATAGGTTGGGTTTGTGAGAGAGTGCTTAGTGTTCACTCGCCAGCCGTCAGCAGGGCCTGCTGGAGAGAGCTTAGAATAGGTTGGGTTTGTGAGAGAGTGCTTAGTGTTCACTCGCCAGCCGTCTGCAGGTCCTGCTGTAGAGTCTAGAATAGGTTGGGTTTGTGAGAGAGTGCTTAGTGTTCACTCACCAGCCGTCTGCAGGTCCTGCTGGAGAGAGCCTAGAATAGGTTGGGTTTGTGAGAGAGTGCTTAGTGTTCACTCGCCAGCCGTCAGCAGGGCCTGCTGGAGAGAGCTTAGAATAGGTTGGGTTTGTGAGAGAGTGTTTAGTGTTCACTCACCAGCCGTCTGCAGGTCCTGCTGGAGAGAGCCTAGAATAGGTTGGGTTTGTGAGAGAGTGCTTAGTGTTCACTCGCCAGCCGTCTGAAGGTCCTGCTATAGAGTCTAGAATAGGTTGGGTTTGGCAGGGAGAGAGTCAAGTAATGGCTGACCTTTTCCATGGTGGGGTACTGTTAGCAGATAAATGTACACACACTTGCTAGTAGTACTAACAGTGTTGATCAGGGCTTGGCTTTGCCCTCACCGTTCCTTTGTAATGCTAGCATGATTCCATTACTACAATGTTTTACATCACAAACCTTGATTTACAAACCTGTGCTGAATATACCCAGCTGGCAGCCCATCTGGACATGGTTGGAGGGGCCTGATCCAGTCACTTATTGCGATCAGTGAGGATGATTAAGTGGTGATGAACAGGTTCGACATTGAAATCCATCGGCTTTGAGTCTCTGTGCCCTCCCCTTTATGATTTGACCAACCAACAGTGTCACATCAGGTCCCTCACATCTCTCTGATGAGGAACACCCAAGACCAGTGGTCTTAAAACCTTTTATTACCACACTCCCCCCTTCCTCCCAGCAATCATAGGGCGCCCCTTAGAATTGTTCACAATTATTCTATTCAATTGACAATGTTTAAATATGTCTAGACTTTTTTAAGCATTGCAGTTAAGTTCTGTTTTAAAGATGCAATCAAATGCATGATTGCCCAACATACTGTTCTAGTGAGGCAGGCCTTACTATAGCTTAATAGCCCGCTGCCGAGGGCCTGCGGCTCGGGCCTAAACCTCAGGTTCAGGGCCTTTAACAACCGGTATACCCTGAGGCAGAAAGGCTATAAGGCTATTAGAAAATTCCACCCACTGAGGGTAGAATGTTCTAAATTAAAAAGGGAGAAACATGAAGACAAACATTGGAACATTGGAGCTCAGGACAGATATTGGTCTCAGGCTCACTGTGCCACGGTATTCAAGCTAGCCTGGCTGATGAGGAGCGATACCTCAAAACTGATCCTAGGATGCTTGTTTCTAGTCCAGGGAGGACCTGCCTTGGCAGTTAGGGCTGGATTGTTTCCATGAGGAGCAGGGTCAAGACGAATTTGTACATTGCCTGCACGCAGACACTCCAGCACGCAGTGGTCTGACATCCCTTGCGCGGTGTCCATCTTGAGACCAAGACGGGATCCTTCATTCTCTCACACCAGGTAAAAGGGTTGGTTTTATCTTAGGGGGATTCTTGGCTGTACACATACATACATGCTAGGTTCATTTAGGTACATCTAGTTAGTGTTTGCATTGTAGAGTGCGCATTATTACTGTTATGTTTTTATAAGCTTGCATATGTTCATTGTTTTAGCACTATGGTAGAAATCTACCATCCATTTATTCTGTTGGTGCTTATAATCGTTTATATCTGTTTCTGTCTTATGGTTGTTTCAGCACACATATTTTTAACTGGAATGATGCTTGTTCAATAAATGCTTATTAAAATGTCCCCACTGTTTATTCTGTGTATCTCTCTGAGACAAAGTGAGCACGAGTGACTGAGCGAAAAGTACTGTACTTCTTTCATGATACGTGATGGGACAGAGAAGTCATGTTCGATAGTTGCCAGAAACTATTCCGTCCTTCGTAAGAGGAGTTCCTAGTGGCACTGTGAGCTAGCTGGTATACAGGTGAACATACCTGGCGGGGGTGTCTGGAATCAGTCTGGGCACCAATCCCACAGTTTATGTTGACTAAACATGCAGATCCTATTTAGATTTAAAGGAACCACACAACAGCGTACGTGAGTCAGAGATATCAAACTGGACCAACGTGGGCTGCAGACAAAACATGGGGACTGTATCAACCTAGAAAAGCAATTATATCAGCAATGACGTCTAGTACCAGCTCTTTGATGCAGTCATCTTTGTGAGTGTCATGTTGTAAGATATTTTTATCTCTGTACTGGCACTATTTCATATTTAATGTCTTTTTATTAAATTATTGTAAATGTTTTATGTACTTTTATGCAAAATAAAGTATTGAATTGATTGAGAGAGGGAAGTGGTCACCAAAGCAACAAACAAAGAGACAGTCCCAAGTATCAATGCCAAGTGGCCGCCGCAAACGTAATATTTTACGAGGCCATTGTGCTCTTAAACCAGAAACTCTACACCTAATTTAGGCCACAACTTCAATCTTGTTCAAAGATGTAAAACCATATTAAATATAAGAAATTTACCACAGATAGAGGAAAACTAGCACGCTTTCCTTAAAATTTTTGCTTTGACACATGAACTATGCCACACACTCTATTTGATCTAGTGCATAAAACTATGTGGTATTTTTCCCTGTTTGCTTTGCTATGAACCGCGCTGTGCTGTGCATTTGAGAAAACCTGATAAAGTTCTTAAAAATTGCACCACAGACCAATAGTCTCATATATTTCATGATATACAATCTGTCACTTCCAGTTGTCATCTTTCTGTAAATACTTTTAGTTCTCGATATTAGGTTTAGGAAGATGCTCATCTGAAGTGAAGCTATAAATAGTTTTCTACAGCAGCAACCAAGTGTGAGGCCTGCACTTGAATGCGCGTATCTTGAAAACATCCCCAGAGCTGCCAAGGTTTCAGATTGCTTATGTGCAACATTTTCATAATTTCAGTGTAATTATGAGTGACATTTCAATGACTTTGAATGACACTTAAAATAAAGCAATGAAATACATAGGGAAACATAAATATCAGAAATTACACCCATTTGAGTAACGAGAAACTCTAAGAAGTCACTGAAGACACAACATTCATCTCATATTTGTTCACGCATTTTTCATTCACTCTTTGTGAATGTATCTAGTTAACCTACATGCATAACATTTGTGTCCGTTTCAAATGAGTGAGATATAAATTAAGAAAACTATGCGACGTCTCATTTTGGTGTAAACTGATTGGAATTACGTCCTACGACTGTTAAAACATATGCCTGCAGCGGTCAGACAGAACTTCAGTACAGACTCAGGGCCCGATTCAGAAAGGGAAACTGAGACGTTTAGACCAAAACTTAAGTTAAACTGAGATAAAAGTCTAACTTTACGACTTTCGCTATTCACAAAGGGCATTTACGAGTAGTAAAGTTAGACTTTTTCTCAGTTTAACTTATATTTGCACTCAGTTAGACTTAAGACCAAAGTTAGACTTTCATCTCAGTTTACATTTGTGAATCGGGCCCTAAGTGCGTGACTCCCCCAGGCTGCCTGTTCACACATGCCTGGGGGAGTGTGTCTGCCCATCGGAGCGCTTCACTGGTGACGTGGCAGTGGTACTTGTGCTGAGGCCCCGGCTCAGGGCTGCTGTAAGTCCACCTGCATGAGAGTCTGCTAGCTGCAGACAGGAAGTCATCTGAGTTGTCACTCTGATATCTGGCGCTAGGATGCAGCAGACCGAATGCTCTCTTGACCTGACTATGGCAGGCTTGAGCACACCAGGAAAGAGTACATTCATAGCTGCTGCCAGCTGCAAAGCTAGTTGCCCTTTGGGGAGGTGCTGGAATGTCTACCTCTTGGCAATCATGAATAAGCGTGGCAAGCCTTGCCAGAACATATCCACAGGCAAGGCGCAGCCTCATGGATCCACGTGTGTCTAACTCTGTCTGCAGGGGATGGCAGTTATGTTATCAACATTTGAGTACCAGCTACGCACGCAATAAGACACGGGCTGACTCAGCTACTAATAATAATTTAGGATTTTTTTTGCCTGCGCCAGAACCCAGACCAGAGTAAAATCGACAACATAATGCAAGCACCCCCTCCCCTGGATTAGGGCTGTAGGATATAAATACTGGTTGTGGCAGGCACTATTGTGACAGAGAAAACCACGGCCCGACCGGAAACCGAAACCGGCCCTGGCAAACAGCTCAGCATTGGGGAAATCATTGCAATCTCACGTGACGGAATGGAGTGCCGTGACTGAATGTAACTGACCCAGAACCTCTAAACATGCGTTGCCAGCTTTGCTCAGTTTTACTTCTAATTATTATCGCATCGTTCCAGCACTTGACAGTTCAGAAAGCTATAAAAATGTGTGACTGCATTTTAGTACGGTGATGCAGATCACCACATTGAAATGTGTTAGTCTAACCCCTGATGCTTGGTACTTTGCAGGCCTGGTCCCCTCAACGCAGGCACCCTTGCACTATGGTACAAGGCTGCCTGCATTGGTGCTCAGCAGCTAAAATTAGCACCAGCTCAGGAAGAAACACAGGGCTGCACTATATTCTTGTAAATACGGTGCACCCCTGCATTTCAGAAGTGGAGAGTGTGGTGTTAAGCCAAGAAGGCTAACGCCGTACTCCTCTAATTGCTTGTAAATATGCCCCTTAATGACAACAGCCTGACCTTTTGTATCAAGAGGCAGAAAATACTCTTATTTCGGGGGATGCTCCACCTTGATGTAGCATTGCTCCAGGACACACACCTGTCACCTATTGAACATGATGAACTCAGAAGGGATTGGATGAGTACGGTACTACATGCCAGCAGGATCCTGACTACCCTTACACAGCCATCTACTCCTTTGGAACATAGAGAGAGTGGGTTGGCCATCTTATTTCACAAATCCCTGGGGGTTTGCACACTGCAGACATGGCGGGACCCCCTGGGCAGATATATAACTTTGTCAAGGTTCAGATGTTCAATGAGTCTTTGTGTGTGGGCTCTATCTATGCCCTGGCGGCTGACCAAACTCCTGCTCTCCTTTGGACAGCCAGGGTATTCATGAGGGGGGGGGGGTGGAATATGGCACCTTGACAAGTCCAGAAACCAAACGACCAGGCAGCCCCGAGACCGGTTCGTCCTCTCTGACATTATTGATGATCGTGCCTTGATGGATCCATGGTGATTGACTCACCTGAGGGACGCGGACTATACTTTCACCTCCTGCGTCCATTGTAAACGTTTACGCCTTGATCCTCCCAAACAGTATCTCTGATCATGATCTTCTGCTACTCGACCATAAACTTCGACGGTTGCAAACCCCTCAGGCCCGTTGGCATATGTATACAGCATTGTATAACGCCCCTGAAAACAAGCACAGATGGTGCCAATATCTGAGCCAGTACTTGGAGGAGAACGCTGGGTCCTTCTCCTCTGCACAGGTGCTGTGAGAGGGCAGGAAGGCCTTTTAGAGGTAATTTGATGAATGATTTGGCTGCCTGTAAGTGCCACTGTGAGGCATAACAGAATTACCCTAAACCCCAACTTTACCTTTTCCGGCCTCCTAATATACAGACCTCTGGAAATGCCAACTTAAGGGCAGCTAACCTAGCAAACTATATCACCCCTTTTCTTCTAGATTTCAAGAATTTTACACTCCTTGGGGACCTAAATTTGCATCTGGAGGACCCGACAAACATGGCGTGCTGTAATCTAATTGATGACCTAGCTGCCCTTAATTTGTCACTACTCAACTCAGGACCCACGCATAAGGCAGGACACTTATTAGACCCTATTCTTTCCAATATCCAAGAACTCAAATGGATTCAAACCAGCCCCATATGTTGGTCAGACCATCATCTCCTCAGTTTCTGCCTAAACCGACCAAACGCCCCCCAAATAAACATAGCATGGCCAGCAATTCCCATGAGAAATTGGAAACTTCTGGATATAGAAAAACTGAACCTAACCTTAGCAAATAGTCCACCTACCCACGACCAGAACATGGAAAGTATAGCTGAAGCCACCAATCTATGGGTAGAAAGCGCAGCCGATAAATGTCTTCCTCAGACTCAGGCAAAAAGAAACACCCATCGCCCCCCAGCCCCCTGGTTCACTGAACTTCTTAAAACCGAAAAATCTAATTGTAAAGCCCTAGAAAGGCAGTGGCGCAAATAATACAATAAAGAATAAAAGTTATTATATAATAAGGCCAGAAATGCGTATCACTCTTCTTGCATTAAGGCCCGTGCACTATATGTGTCCAATACCATAAACAATGCTGCAAATAAATCCAAAACTTTATTCAACACAGTGAAGGACTTTGCAGGTGCTCAAACTATTGCTACGACTCGTCCCTTAAATAAAAAACAATGTCAGGACCTTGCCTCCTTTTTTAATGAAAAAATAGAAAACATCATCCTCAACATAAATTCCATCTCTAATGAATATGGCCCACAGTGCGATGTCCCCGCAATGCCGGTCAAACTGAACACCTTAGAGAATGGCCTCCCATAACAGTGGACTCCCTAAAATCTTCGTTGAAAACTATATCTTCAGGATCCCCTCGTGACCCACTACCCGTTAGAATCCTAAAACAGCTGGATTCCACCTCCCTGACTATCATAGCAAATACGCTAAATTCATCTCTCCAACTCTCCACAGTTCCTTTATGTTGGAAACATGCTATGATAAACCCACTCCTGAAAAAACCCTCAGCTGACCCCACTATCCTGTCAAACTACCGGCCAATATCTTTGCTCCCTGCGTTTTCTAAGCTCTTGGAAAGACATATACACTCTGCTCTCACCCTCTTTGCAGAGGAAAACGACCTCCTCCACCCCACACAGTCAGGCTTCAGAGCAGGATACTCTACGGAGACCGCTCTGCTGGGCGTTACAGAAAACATTAGGAGACTTCTGGATGAGGGACAAACGGTCGCACTAATTTTATTAGATTTGAGTGCGGCGTTTGATACCATCTCCCATAGTAAACTCCTGGCTACACTCGAGAGTAATGGTATCTGCAGGGATGCCCTGAAATGGATTAGGTCCTTCTTAACTGATAGGACCTTCCAGATCAAATCTAATCTTGCCTGCTCAGACTCGTTCCACTCCCTTCATGGAGTACCACAGGGCTTCATCCTGAGCCCGCTGTTTTTCAATTTGTACCTTAGGCCCTTGGCCGACTTAGCGGACTGTGTACGACTAACCCTCATGACCTACGCAGATGACTCCCAAATTATTTTCTCATTGTCAAATTCAAATCCCTCAGTTCCCTCTCTCCTCAAACATGGGCTCCAGAAAATCTTCAACTGGATGACCACCAACCAGTTGAAACTAAACGGTGATAAAACCAAGATCCTTCTGTTAGGAAAAAATAAAGAACTCTGGAACTCCTCTCACTGCCCCCTGAGCTGGGAAATCTTCCCACTCCAGCAACCCGTGTAAGAAACTTAGGAGTTATCATTGAAGATGCCCTATCAATGAAACAGCAGGCAAATAAAGTTGTAGGTCTCTGCTTCACCATAATAAAGTGGTTGAAAAAAATTATATGGATGTTACCACCCGCCACACAAAAGACCGTAGTCAACGCACTAATTACATCGCGTCTTGACTACGGCAACATCCTCTACCTAGGTTCAAACCAAGCAGTCATCCAACGTATTCAGCTGATCCAAAATTCAGCCCCAAGACTCTTGTGTAAAATACCAAAAACTGCAAGAGTGTCAAAACATCTGAATGATCTGCATTGGCTCAGGGTAGAAAACCGTATCAGTTTCAAAACCCTGAGCCACATGTTTAAGATCAAATCTAAAACGGCACCAACCTATCTGCAAGCATTAGCCACTCCCTACCTACCAGCAAGAAACCTGCGCTCTTAAACTGCAGCAAATTTTGCTGTTCCCAGGTTTAGATTGCAAAGAATTGGCGGAAGATCTTTCTCGGTCAAAGAGCCCATCCTGTGGAACACACTTCCCCTACACACCCGGAAAGAAGACAACTACGCCAGCTTCCGAAAGAATGTAAAAACTTGGCTCTTCCAGAAACAACTGTGCTAAAACCATGCTCATCATATACCTTCGTTCATTCACATGCCAAAGGTGCCGGGAAACCCTTTTTGGGTAGCTGTGCGCCATATAAGTGTAAAAATAAATAAATAAATAAATTGGTTGACTGACCTCATGCTTCTCCTGGCTCAGACTTATAACGCATTGCTGACACCTGCTCATCTCAAGGAGCTGCTTGGGGCCAAGTATGATCTGAACTCCGATTACACAGTGGAGGACCAGGATACGCTCTGCTGACGATATAGTAAGGGACGGTGAGTTGGCCCCCTTTGCTACTCTCATGCGTGATTATGGGCTGCCACAGTCGCATCACTGACAGTACCGACAGCTCATGCAGAGCCTGCCACACATGCTGGGTGCTCCCCCTTACGATCTAGAGACTGACCCAATGTTGCATAATATCCTGATGTGGAAAGGATAGAAGGACACTATGATGGGATTGTATGTTATAGCTGCGGGCAGCCTTTTTTTCGAGCACCACTGCCCACACTTTATGCTGTTTGTTGGAGCAGAGGCTGTGCCTCTCACTATCTGAGCAGGACGGACATGACCTTTGGAAAGACCATAGCAGTTTCCTCCAGGTGGTCAGGTTGAAATTCAGTTATTTCAAGTTCCTACACCACTGGCACTGGACGCCGGAGTGGATCTATGAAGCACATGCGGCAGACGATTCCAAGTGCTGGAGGTGCTGAAGGTGTGACGCACTCGCCTGTGACTTTTTACATTTCCTGCGGACTGTACAGTGCTTTGTGCTACTGGGGATCGGTTTGGGATACCTTGATGACCAACCTAGGGGTGGCACCGCAATTGATGGCCCGTCTGACTTTGCTTCACAAAATGTCAGCATTCCAGGTTTTAACCCACCACTGTAAGAGTTAGCTGGCTATGGCCTTCATAGTGGGAGTTGGCTTTTTGGTGGCGACCTTTGGGCCTGGCACCCTGGCATTTTTTTTTCCTGTTCCCATGTCCCTTCCCCTCGTGTTCTCCCTCATCCTCCTTCCCTGATCATCTGCGGGGTTTTCTGAGCCACATCACCTCTATCTAGAGGGGTTATTTCATTTATTGTTTCTCCTGTTTTCAATGTCTTCTCACAAGTTCAAGTTTACACAGTATCTTGGACTCTGCTGAATCGATAAACTTTCATACCTGTTATATGCTCATTGTATATGAAAAATCAATAGAGAAATGAGGTATTAAACAAAGACACAGGGAGTGTTGTCACTTAACATTTGACTTTGACAGTACCAAAGGAAGAAACATTACTGAATTTATAGACATGATGAGAACACATGTAAAGTGATACGATTGACAACCAAGTCTCACTAAAATAGACATTCAATTTAACATTCTACTGAACTGTGTACAGTACTCATGGTGAAATATGAGGAAGGTTTTGCCAACAAAATGTGGGACAGAGGGTCTGCTCTCTGATGAATAGTCATGTGTGAAGTTCTAGTTAATCCCCATAGTTTGGAAGATTGGGCCAGGTTTGAGTGAGACCTCAGCACGACCTCCAAATGTGTTAGTGTCACTCTTGATGAGTGAGGCCTGAGGGCTCTGATGAATGCACGTCTGAATTAATGTCGCTGTCGAGGCACTGAAGGTTGCTTGCATGACAATGCCACAAAGAGTTGACGCACTCACTAATCAATGGTGTATTGATGACGAGTGTACTATGATATAGGGTCCTATGTGAAGGAGTACAATATTTTCGAGTAGTGAAATGCCCCTCCCCTGTTCTTCTGACCAGTAACTCCCACTCATTTCTTTGATACAATGCAAACTGTATGAGAAATTTCTGGTTCATACTTGGTTGCCCTATCTTAGGAATTAATTGTTTCAAAGATATATTGCTTTATTTTTGTCAGTGAATCTTAGTTGAGAGAGGATGGTGGTTACTGTAAACAAAAAAACAAAGCCTGCAAGAGACCGCTATCTTAATATTTTAGGAGACAGTTGTGCTCTTAAACCAGAAACTCAAAACCTAATTAGGGCCTACAATTCAGTCTTGTTCGAGGATATAAAACCATATTAAATATAAGGAATAAGCCACAGACATAGGAAAATTAGAAATAAGCTGTTCCTTCAATTGTTGCTTTGACACATGACAATATGCCTCATTGTCACTGATCTGGTGTATAAAACTCCATGGTATTTACCTCTATTTACTTTGCTATCTAGCATGTTGTGGATTTGAAAAACTGCAAATAAATTATTTAAAAGAATAAATAAGCTGCCCAGTTTAATTACAAAACTGACTGAAATACTCATATATTAATTAAAATACCAACATATTCATTGAAATGCAGATAAATTCTTTGAAATACAGATATATTCATTGAAATACAGATATATTCATTGAAATACAGATATGTTCTTTGAAATACAGATATATTCATTGAAATACAGATATATTCATTGAAATACAGATATGTTCTTTGAAATACAGATATATTCATTGAAATACAGATATATTCATTGAAATACAGATATATTCATTGAAATACAGATATATTCATTCAAATTCAGATATATTCATTGAAATACAGACTGCCACTTCCAGTTGTCACCTTTCTGTAAATACTCTTTAGTCCTCTAAATCAGTGTTTGGAAGATGCTCATCTGAAGTGAACCTATAACATTTTTTTTACAGCAGCAGCAAAGTGTGAGGCCCTGTACTTGAACTGTCTGACCCTTAAAAACATTCCCTTCTGTGACATCTGAAATCCCAGGTTTTTACAGGTATAAATGCTTGTTTGTGTGAAATGTATTCACTGATGGAGCCAGGAGGTGGCAGTTCCGTCTGTGGCCACCAGAGGGCGCTCCTCGCCTGCTGATGAAACCCAATGAGCTGCACATTGAATGAAAGGGAGAAGGGTTTCCTCTTCCAGGTCAGCGGCGGCAGAGACAGCACCAGCAGAGGGGGTGACATCACTTCCGGCCTCTTCTGGTGTGTCCAGCCTGCTGCAGAGGAGGAAGGAGCCCTGTCTATCTGTGCAGTAACCTTCATCTACAGACCCCCACAGACCCCCCCTCAGACCCCAGATCTGCCCCCCCCCCCCAGCCCCAGGAGGAGGAGAGAGCCTGGACAGGTTTCTGCTCAGGTAGGAGAGCTGCCAACTCACTTGGCTGCAATTTATTAATCCATGGATCAGTTCCCCCCCCCCCCCCTGGCATTCACTGTGACGTCAGGAGAGCTCAGCTCTTCCTTCTGCTGAGCCTGAGTGGGGAGCGGAGGAGGTGAGGCCTGTCCAGGGGAGGGGCAGAGGAGGTGAGGCCTGTCCAGGGGAGGGGCGGAGGAGGTGAGGCCTCTCCAGGGGTGCAGAGGAGGTGAGGCCTGTCCAGGGGGGCAGAGGAGGTGAGGCCTGTCCAGGGGGGCAGAGGAGGTGAGGCCTGTCCAGGGGGGCAGAGGAGGTGAGGCCAGTCCAGGAGTGCGGAGGAGGTG
Source organism: Lissotriton helveticus (assembly GCF_964261635.1). Lineage (NCBI taxonomy): Eukaryota > Metazoa > Chordata > Amphibia > Caudata > Salamandridae > Lissotriton > Lissotriton helveticus. The sequence goes on from NW_027611758.1 coordinate 21,778, forward strand.
AGGCCCGTCCAGAGGAGGGGCGGAGGAGGTGAGGCCTGTCCAGGGGTGCAGAGGAGGTGAGGCCTGTCCAGGGGGGCAGAGGAGGTGAGGCCTGACCAGGGGGGCAGAGGAGGTGAGGCCTGTCCAGGGGGGCAGAGGAGGTGAGGCCTGTCCAGGAGTGCGGAGGAGGTGAGGCCTGTCCAGGGGGGCAGAGGAGGTGAGGCCTGTCCAGGGGGGCAGAGGAGGTGAGGCCTGACCAGAGGAGGGGCGGAGGAGGTGAGGCCCGTCCAGAGGAGGGGCGGAGGAGGTGAGGCCTGTCCAGGGGCACAGAGGAGGTGAGGCCTGTCCAGGGGGGCAGAGGAGGTGAGGCCTGACCAGGGGGGCAGAGGAGGTGAGGCCTGTCCAGGGGTCAGAGGAGGTGAGGCCTGTCCAGGAGTGCGGAGGAGGTGAGGCCCGTCCAGAGGAGGGGGGGAGGAGGTGAGGCCTCTCCCGGGGTGCAGAGGAGGTGAGGCCTGTCCAGGGGGGCAGAGGAGGTGAGGCCTGTCCAGGGGGGCAGAGGAGGTGAGGCCTGTCCACGGGGGCAGAGGAGGTGAGGCCTGTCCAGGGAGCAGAGGAGGCGAGGCCTGTCCAGAGGAGGGGCGGAGGAGGTGAGGCCTATCTAGGGGAGTAGAGGAGGTGAGGCCTGTCCAGGGGTGCAGAGGAGGTGAGGCCTGTCCAGGGATGCAGAGGAGGAGAGGCCTGTCCAGGGGTGCGGAGGAGGTGAGGCCTGTCTAGGGGAGTAGAGGAGGAGAGGCCTGTCCAGGGGGGCAGAGGAGGTGAGGCCTTTCCAGGGGTGCAGAGGATGTGAGGCCTGTCCAGGGGGGCAGAGGAGGTGAGGCCTGTCCAGGGGCAGAGGAGGAGAGGCCTGTCCAGGGGTGCGGAGGAGGTGAGGCCTGTCTAGGGGAGTAGAGGAGGAGAGGCCTGTCCAGGGGGGCAGAGGAGGTGAGGCCTTTCCAGGGGTGCAGAGGATGTGAGGCCTGTCCAGGGGGGCAGAGGAGGTGAGGCCTGTCCAGGGAGCAGAGGAGGCGAGGCCTGTCCAGAGGAGGGGCGGAGGAGGTGAGGCCTGTCCAGAGGAGCAGAGGAGGCGAGGCCCGTCCAGAGGAGGGGCGGAGGAGGTGAGGCCCGTCCAGAGGAGGGGCGGAGGAGGTGAGGCCTGTCCAGGGGTGCAGAGGAGGTGAGGCCTGTCCAGGGGGGAAGAGGAGGTGAGGCCTATCCAGGGGGGCAGAGGAGGTGAGGCCTGTCCACAGGGGCAGAGGAGGTGAGGCCTGTCCACGGGGGCAGAGGAGGTGAGGCCTGTCCAGGGAGCAGAGGAGGCGAGGCCTGTCCAGAGGAGGGGCGGAGGAGGTGAGGCCTGTCCAGAGGAGGGGCGGAGGAGGTGAGGCCTGTCCAGGGGTGCAGAGGAGGTGAGGCCTGTCTAGGGGAGTAGAGGAGGAGAGGCCTGTCCAGGGGGGCAGAGGAGGTGAGGCCTTTCCAGGGGTGCAGAGGATGTGAGGCCTGTCCAGGGGGGCAGAGGAGGTGAGGCCTGTCCAGGGAGCAGAGGAGGCGAGGCCTGTCCAGAGGAGGGGCGGAGGAGGTGAGGCCTGTCCAGAGGAGGGGCGGAGGAGGTGAGGCCTGTCCAGGGGTGCAGAGGAGGTGAGGGCTGTCTAGGGGAGTAGAGGAGGAGAGGTCTGTCCAGGGGGGCAGAGGAGGTGAGGCCTTTCCAGGGGTGCAGAGGAGGTGAGGCCTGTCCAGGGTGCAGAGGAGGTGAGGCCTGACGAGGGGAGTAGAGGAGGAGAGGCCTGTCCAGGGGGGCAGAGGAGGTGAGGTCTTTCCAGGGGTGCAGAGGAGGTGAGGCCTGTCCAGGGGGGCAGAGGAGGTGAGGCCTGTCCAGGGAGCAGAGGAGGCGAGGCCTGTCCAGAGGAGGGGCGGAGGAGGTGAGGCCTGTCCAGGGGTGCAGAGGAGGTGAGGCCTGTCTAGGGGAGTAGAGGAGGAGAGGCCTATCCAGGGGGGGCAGAGGAGGTGAGGCCTTTCCAGGGGTGCAGAGGAGGTGAGGCCTGTCCAGGGGTGCAGAGGAGGTGAGGCCTGTCCAGGGGAGTAGAGGAGGAGAGGCCTGTCCAGGGGGGCAGAGGAGGTGAGGCCTTTCCAGGGGTGCAGAGGAGGTGAGGCCTGTCCAGGGGGGCAGAGGAGGTGAGGCCTGTCCAGGGAGCAGAGGAGGCGAGGCCTGTCCAGAGGAGGGGCGGAGGAGGTGAGGCCTGTCCAGGGGTGCAGAGGAGGTGAGGCCTGTCCAGGGGGGCAGAGGAGGTGAGGCCCGTCCAGGGGAGCAGAGGAGGTGAGGCCTGTCCAGGGGTGCAGAGGAGGAGAGGCCTGTCCAGGGGTGCAGAGGAGGTGAGCCCTGTCCAGGGGTGCAGAGGAGGTGAGTCCTGTCCAGGGGTGCAGAGGATGTGAGGCCTGTCCAGGGGTGGAGAGGAGGTGAGGCCTGTCCAGGGGTGCAGAGGAGGTGAGGCCTGTCCAGGGGAGCAGAGGAGGAGAGGCCTGTCCTGGGGTACAGAGGAGGAGAGGCCTGTCCAGGGGTGCAGAGGAGGAGAGGCCTGTCCAGGGGGTGCAGAGGAGGTGAGTCCTGTCCATGGGGCAGAGCAGGTGAGGCCTGTCCAGGGGTGCAGAGGATGTGAGGCCTGTCCAGGGGTGCAGAGGAGGAGAGGCCTGTCCAGGGGGTGCAGAGGAGGTGAGTCCTGTCCATGGGGCAGAGGAGGTGAGGCCTGTCCAGGGGTGCAGAGGATGTGAGGCCTGTCCAGGGGTGGAGAGGAGGTGAGGCCTGTCCGGGGGTGCAGAGGAGGTGAGGCCTGTCCAGGGGAGCAGAGGAGGAGAGGCCTGTCCTGGGGTGCAGAGGAGGAGAGGCCTGTCCAGGGGTGCAGAGGAGGTGAGGCCTGTCCGGGGTGCAGAGGAGGGGAGCCCTGTCCAGTGGTGCAGAAGAGGTGAGGCCTGTCCAGGGGAGCAGAGGAGGAGAGGCCTGTCCAGGGGTGCATAGGAGGTGAGACCTGTCCAGGAGTGCAGAGGAGGTAAGGCCTGTCCAGGGATGCAGAGGAGGTGAGGCCTGTCCAGGGGTGCAGAGGAGGTGAGGCCTGTCTGGGGTGCAGAGGAGGTGAGGCCTGTCCAGGGGCAGAGGAGGAAAGGCCTATCCAGGGGTGCAAAGGAGGTGAGGCCTGTCCAGGGGTGCAGAGGAGGCGAAGCCTGTCCAGGGGTGCAGAGGAGGTGAGGCCTGTCCATGGGGGTGCAGAGGAGGAGAGGCCTGTCCAGAGGAGTGCAGAGGAGGCTAGACCAGTCCAGCGGTGCAGTGGAGGTGAGGCCTGTCCAGGGATGCATAGGACGCGAGACCTGTCCAGGGGTGCAGAGGAGGCGAGGCCTGTCCAGGGGTGCAGAGGAGAAGATGCCTGTCCAGGGGTGCAGCGGAGGAAAGGCCTGTCCAGGGGTACAGAGGAGGAGAGGCCTGTCCAGGGGTGTAGAGGAGGTGAGGCCTCTCCAGGGATGCAGAGGAGGTGAGGCCTGTCCAGCGGTTGCAGAGGAGGTGAGGCCTGTCCAGGGGGTGCAGAGGATGTGAGGCCTGTCCAAGTGTGCAGAGGAGGAGAGGCCTATCCAGGGGGCAGAGGAGGAGAGGCCTGTCTGGGGTGCAGAGGAGGTGAGGCCTGTCCAGTGGTGCAGAGGAGGTGAGGCCTATCCAGGGGAGCAGTGTCTCTCTTCGGGGGACTGGGCATAGCGCCTTGAGGCTCAGGGCAGAGTGAGAGGTGCTGTATGGGGTGGAATGAAGTCTGGGCTCCTCTGTCCTTAATGAGAATCCTTCACCGAGAGCTCCTGTCCAGTGGGCAGAGGAGGAAAGGCCTGTCCAGGGGTGCAGAGGAGGTGAGTCCTGTCCAGGGGTACAGAGGAGGAGAGGCCTGTCTAGGGGTGCAGAGGAGGAAAAGCCTGTCCAGGGGTACAGAGGAGGAGAGGCCTGTCCAGGGGTGTAGAGAAGGTAAGGCCTCTCCAAGGGTGCAGAGGAGGTGAGGCCTGTCCAGGGGGTGCAGAGGAGGTGAGGTCTGTCCAGGGGGTGCAGAGGAAGAGAGGACTGTCCAGAGGAGTGCAGAGGAGGCGAGGCCAGTCCAGGGGTGCAGAGGAGGCGAGGCCTGTCCAGGGGTGCAGAGGAGGAGAGGCCTCTCCAGGGGAGCAGAGGAGGAGATGCCTGTCCTGGGGTGCAGAGGAGGAGAGGCCTGTCTGGGGTGCAGAGGAGGTGAGGCCTGTCCAGTGGTGCAGAGGAGGTGAGGCCTATCGAGGGCAGCAGTGTCTCTTCGAGGGACTGGGCATAGCGCCTCGAGGATCAGGGCAGAGTGAGAGGTGCTGTATGGGGTGGAATGAAGTCTGGGCTCCTCTGTCCTTAATGAGAATCCTTCACCGAGAGCTCCTGAGAGCAGCACCGAGAGGACTGTCCAGGGGTGCAGAGGAGGTGAGGCCTGTCCAGGGGGCAGAGGAGGAAAGGCCTGTTCAGGGGTGCAGAGGAGGTGAGGCCTGTCCAGGGGTGCAGAGGAGGTGAGGCCTGTCCAGGGGTACAGAGGAGGAGAGGCCTCTCCAGGGGTGCAGAGGAGGTGAGGCCTGTCCAGGGGGTGCAGAGGAGGTGAGGCCTGTCCAGGGGGTGCAGAGGAGGAGAGGCCTGTCCAGATGAGTGCAGAGGAGGCGAGGCCAGTCCAGGGGTGCAGAGGAGATGAGGCCTGTCCAGGGGTGCAGAGGAGGCGAGGCCTGTCCAGGGGTGCAGAGGAGGTGAGGTTTGTCCAGGGGTGCAGAGGAGGTGAGGCCTGTCCGGGGTGCAGAGGAGGTGAGGCCTGTCCAGGGGGGTACAGCGGAGGTGAGGCTTGTCAAAAGGGTGCAAAGGAGGTGAGGCATGTCCTTTTCAGGGGAGTTGCAAAGAAGGTGATGCCTGTAAAGAGGTACAGAGGAGGTGAAGCCTCCCATGGGGGAGGAGAGGAGGTGGCCTGTCCAGAGGGAGTAGAGGAGATGAGGCCTGTCCAGGGGTGCAGAGGTGATGAGGTCTGCGAAGCTGATGCAGAAGAGTTGAGGCCTGTTCTGCGGGGGTGCAGAGGAGGTGTGGCCTGTCCAGGGGTGCAGAGGAGGTGATGCCTGTCCTGAGGGTTGCAGAGGAGATGCCTGTCCAGGGGGAGCAGAAGAGGTGAGGCCTGTCCCAGGTGTGCAGAGGAGGTGAGGCCTGCCCCGGGATGTACAGTGGAGGTGAGGCCTGTCCCGGGGTGCAGAGGAGGTGAGGCCTGTCCTGAGGGTTGCAGGGGAGATGCCTGTCCATAGGGAGCAGAGGAGGCGAGGCCTGTCCGGGGTGCAGAGGAGGTGAAAAATGTCCTGTCCAGGGGGTTAAGCGCAGGTGAGGCCTGTCCAGGGGTGCAGAGGAGGTGGTACCTGTTCCTGGCTGGGGGTGCAGAGGAGGTGAGGCGTATCCGGGAGGGGTGCAGAGTGGTTGAGGCCTGTCCAGGAGGATGCAGAGGAGTGGAGGCGTGTAGTCTGCTGGGATGAAACCTGCCCTGTAGGGGTAGGAGGTGAGGCCTGTCCTGTTCTCTTGGTATGAAGAATGTGGACCGCCTCAGCCGCTGCTCTCACCTCCCAGAGATGCTCCTTTCCAGACATATCATTTTATTTTAAGAGCTCATAATCCGAGTTTTTGAAAAGTATTTGGAGTTACCTTAGAGCCTCAGATGGCTCCTGACCAAGGCAAACTGGCTAATTTCTCTTTCGTGAGTGCCCTGCCTTGTTTTAAGATGTTTATGTGTCGAATTCTGGTAGTTTAGGTGCTCCTTTGGTAACGCCTCCTGTCCTGGTGACGCAGAATGTCTAAAAGCTTTAATTGTGCTTCCAATGAGTAATTGGTTGCATCCCATAGGGCACACTTACATGGTTCCAGTATAGGATTCCACTAAAGTTATGTTTTGCGAGTCCTAATAGCGAATTTTAAGGAATCTCTATTAAAGACTCGCAAAACGGGATGCATGTAGGAATCGCAATGTTATTAGCGATTCCTAAAGATTCCTTATAATGTTCCGCTATTTCAAGGGTGCCAGGGTGTCCAAAGGACACCCTGTTGCACCCCTGAAATGGACCTTTGCACAAATGTTACACACACACACATGACCTAAGGGCATGTGTGTGCGCAACATGTAACTTTGAAAAATGCACAAAAGTGCATTTTTCAAAGTTTTAGCAAATTACCACGAAGTTCAACTTCATGGTAATTTGCTCCCCCTATTAGCGAATTCGCTATTTTTTTGGGTTTCATGCATTGCATTTAAGGAATCTCATTTTGGGATTCCTTAAAGGCAAGAGCAATTTAAGGAATCGCTATTTAGAGATTCCTTAAATTGCGATATCTGCATTTGGGATGATGCATCCCAAATGCAAAAATACCGGGCGCAAACGGCCAGATTCTGAAAATCTGCCAGTTTGCTCCTGGTATTTTCTTTGATGCATCTGCCTGAATGTTTATTCCAATCGTTCAGAAATTATATTCATTTCTTTTCATTTCTTTCATGCTCAGTAAACAAAAAAACTGTATATTTTCATATCGAGTTCAGTTGTTAGCTCTAATGCATTTCGGGCGCTGTGCCCTTCATCTGGGAGCGTGTCTAAAGTAAAAGTAACATAGCTAAGTTTTAGATTACATAGACATCACAAAAAATGTATATAAACAATTGTATCAGCCTGCAACAGTGTCCCCATGCTCTATAAAACGTGAAGTGAGACGTGATTTAAATGAGGTGTGTAATTCGGCGCAGTAAGTGAAGAACGCTCTATGAGTGAACAACAAGCGTGTGGTTAAAAAAATGGTGCACCCAATTACTAATTGGAAGCACAATTAAAGCTCCTGACAAAGGCACACATCTCCTCCAAGCATGGAGTTTATTTTTTAAACCACTGTCTTTAGTAAAGTAACCAAGACTACAACCCCCAGAATGCATTTACGTATTACAGGCATGAATATTCAGGGGATTACTCTGCGGAACTATTTGGTGCTTCCTAGGGCATCGTGGCAGATAAGAGTAGAACAGTTCATGTGCAAGGGTGTTCATTCTCAGCCTCTTTCTGCAGATTGTGAGTCCATTGAGATCTGTGATAATATGAATCTCTCTCAAGGAGATTTCACACAGTTTTATCTGTTTCAGGGAGAAATACAATGAAAAACAGGGGTTGCAAGTCCAGCGCCAGAGTTTCTGGTGTCCTTGGATCTCTGGACTGACCCTTCCCTGGTCCTGCAAGAGAGGACAAACCAGGTGTTTAGCCTGGCCTCTCTAAGGGAGCGAGAGCTGGCTCAGTATCCTGGTCCACTAAGTCCCGTCTCCCATCCTGCTCCTCACACGGCCCGGCTCACGTCCTGGTCCTCACAAGGCCCCGGCTCATGTCCTGGTCCTCACAAGGCCCTGTCTCACGTCATGGTCCTCACAAGGCCCCGGGTCACGTCCTGGTCCACCAGACCCCGGCTCAGGTGCTGGTCTACCAGGCCCACACTCACGTCCTGGTCCTCACAAGGCCCTGGCTCACGTCCTGGTCCACCAGGCCTCGACTCACATCCTGGTCCACCAGGCCCCTGCTCAAGTCCTGGTTTACCAGGCTCCAGCTCACGTCCTAGTCCTCACAAGGCCCTGGCTCGTGCCCTGGTCCCCACAAGGCACTGGGTCATGTCGTGGTCCATCAGACCCTGGCTCACGTCCGGGTCTACCAGGCCCACGCTTACGTCCTGGTCCTCACAAGCCCCGGCTCACGTCATGGTCCACCAGGCTCCAGCTCACATCCTGTTCCACCAGGCCCCGGCTCATGTCCTGGTCCACACAAGGCCCTGGCTCACGACCTGGTCCTCACAAGGCCCCATCTCATGTCCTGGTCCACACAAGGCCCCGGCTCACAGCCTGGTCCTCACCAGGCCCTAGCTCACTTCCTGGTCCTCACAAGGCCCCGGCTCACGTCCTGGTCCTCACAAGGCCTCAGCTCACGTCCTGGTCCTCACAAGGCCCCAGCTCACGTCCTGGTCCTCACAAGGCCACAGTTTAATTCGTTGTCCTCACAAGGCCCCAGCTCTCGTCCTGGTACTCACAAGGCCCCGGCTCACGTCCTGGTCTTTCCAAGGCACCGGCTCACATCCTGGTCCTCACAAGGCCCTGGCTCAAGTCGTGGTCTTCACAAGCTCCTGACTCACGTCCTGGTCCTCAACAGGCCCTGATCACATCCTCTTCCTCACTAGACTCTGGCTCACGTCCAGGTACTCACCAGGCCAAGCCGGAGAGGGAGATCAATTGGTTGTTGGCCCACAATGCCACCTCAAACAGGAAACAAACATATGCAAATTAGCTTTAGACTTCTTCCATTAGGGCAGTCCAGCCTGAAGAGCCAATCCAGATCCTTTCTGAACCGGAACACAATCAACCCAAGACTGGTTTCAGCCTATCTGGGCGTTGACTGTAGGGTGCGGCTTCATTCCAGTGGTGCAGCGAGCACGGGACCCATATCTGGGCACTGATTGCAGGGTGAGACTTCATTCCAGTTTTGCAGTGAGCACGGGACCCACACATGGTCCTTAAACAACAGGGGTAACCCGGTAAACCTATGGCATCTGGGTACGTAAAGATTTTTATAAAGCAAAAATGATGCCTTGGACTCAATTAGCACAAAAATTAATTCAAGAATGGGACCACTCAATTATCTCATTCTCTACCTGATATATTGTATTTGCATGAATCTAATTCTTATATTTCATTTTATCAGATAACCCAACCCTACATACAGAACAACAAATCTTTTTCTTTTTGTTTGATTTTCAATTTATTTGAAAGTAAAGTTAGATTTTTTTATATATCTTCTCAAATCTCTTTTCACCTTATTTCAACAAACAAATATATATACATACACACATTATTTTTTACACATACATATACAATATATACAACGATAAACAGATATTGCAATATTTTTGAAGTTAGCCCAACTTATTACACAGGATGCTTGCTTCTAATATAGCCTCAGCATTCCTTTTAAACAGCGAGTAAGTACCCCAGACCTTTTTGCAAGGAGTCTATCAGATCGTTTTTCATTTTTTGATCTGTCTCATGTCTTTTTCTACTCCTTGTTAAACCAATTGTTTAGTTTACAGTTTTCCAATCTTTTGGCTGGGGTCTTCTTTCAAACAAAGGTGTCGACGCGTTTCAGCCCTCTCATTATGGGCCTCATCAGGACTTGGGCCAATATAATGTTCCGTCTACAAAAGCATACAAAGGTCAACATTTTACTAGATGCATTCGTTACTGAATTTATTTAAAGACAGGGTCCTATATACACTATATACAACTCAACACTCTTTTCCAAAACTCTGGAGTAGTCAGATCAAACAGGCACATCGTCCCTCTTTGGATACCAAACACCATATAGTCTAAAACAAAGTGGTTGCAACCATTTCCACTGACTCCTTATCGCGAGTCTCAAACTCAATCCATTACCGTACAAACAGTGAAAACACCCTTTGTGTAACCTCACCGTTTTTTGCTAGAATGTACCTTATTGCCCATCAGTGTTCGTCAAACACGTGATTTCCGTGTGATTTATATAGGGGTACTTACTCTATATAGGCTTTTCTGACTATCCCAATCGCTAATTCCCTCTTGAAAGGTTCGTCGTGACAACGTATTAAAGCGCTGTAAGGAACAACGTAATGACGTATTTTAGGACATGATATCAATGTATCTTTATACAGCGGTCTAATTCTGCTGTTATCTGCATAGCCTCCCAGCTCTATAAACTTACTTTTCAGTTTTAAACGTCCGTCCAAACTGGCTGTTCTCTGCGTGGGACGGCTTCTACTGCCTCCTTCTTCCCGACAACAATTCAGCCGACCGGAACCAGATTCTAAGCCGGTCACCTCATCCCGTTCCCTCACCACAGACACTATAAGTGGACTAACGGGACGGTTCCAACCATGGAGGTAATAGAAATCCTCACAACTTGTTCTGAATAGGAAAAAAGACGCTATATTAATATAAGGACACCCGAAATACAGGCGCTCCTAATATATTACAAGGGAGTGCTCCGCGATGGACCTAGCAGGCTGCCAACTAATTTCCTCCAAAGTAGGGGCGATATGGCCCATTGTCTGACACTCCGCACAATCTTTCTGATCATATTTGCCATATGTACACATCACAATTTTGTTCCTGCAAATATTATTTCTGAAAATTTAAAAAAATACAAAATACAAAAATACAAAAATACAAATATTTACTCAACATACAGTATGTCGTTTTATAAAGTTCAAACTCTGTCTAATGTGCAGACCTAAAACAGTCTGAATTGCTCTAAATTCCTAATTACATGATCTAGTTACTTAAGTGAGTAATTAAGGGACCTCTCTCTTCTTATATTAATGCCCACATTTCGTCTCTATCATTTAGCCCGGTTGTCGCTGTCTTATATTTTTCATTTAACCTTGCCTCCAACCTGTCCAATCTTGTTTTTATGTCATCTTGTTTCCCTTTGTTCAGCACACATAGGACTGTCCATGTGATGTCATTTTCTGTGTGTTGATGTGCTTCATAATGGTGCACCAATGGTGCTCCGTGTACTTTGCATTTCACCCTCGATTTATGTTGAAGAATGCGTTTTTTTACAGCTTGTGTAGTCTGGCCAATATAAAATCTGTTACACGGACACTTGATACAATATATATTGTTCTTTGTGTTACAGTTCGAAAAACTTTTTTGGTGATGTCTCTGTTCATTGATATCAAAGTATTTTGTATCAGCTGTTTGATTACACGCCACGCAATTAAGGCACCTATAATGTCCTATCGTGGGTGGCAGATTTAATAGTCCCCGTAGGTCCAGCGGCCGCTGTGACTAAGACTTGTCTTTTCTACTTGCTCTTACCAGACTCTGTCTTAAATTCCTGCCTTTTTTGAAAGCAAAGAGGGGCTTCTTTATTCCAAGATGTTCAATGATCTTCCAATGCTTCTGAATAACTTTTTTGACCTTATTGGCTTTTGGGTCGTAGGTAAGTATACATGTCAAAGGGACATCTATTTCTTTGATCTTTGGTACTAAGAGAACCTCTCTTGGAGTAAACCAAGCTCTTTTCAGTGCTATTTTGACTAACCGTTTAGGGTAGCCTCTAGCTACTAGTTCTGCATTTTTAAAATATTCCTTGCTACAATTTCTCTTTATCCGGAGAAATTGCCCGTAGGGCAAATTCTCTTTAAGAGTGCGTGGATGACAGCTTGTGAAATGCAACAATGTATTGCGGTCCGTGCTCTTAGTATATAAACTAACTTCAAGTTGACCTCTGTCTACTCCAATATTGACATCTAGAAAACTTAATTTTTCTCGGTCATTGGACATAGTGAAGTTAAGTTCAACAGTTCTTGTGTTTAGCCAGTTATGAAATTCTTTTAGTGATGTGATGTCGCCTTGCCATATCATAAAGATATCGTCAATATAGCGACACCAAAAGTTTACCTTGATCTTAAAAGGATTGGTGTCGCTATATATCCACTTCTTTTCATATTCTGCCATGACTAAATTGGCAATCTCCGGGGAGAAGCTACAGCCCATTGCCACTCCTGAAACTTGTAAATATAGTTGGCCTTTAACCACTTGGATGCTAAGTCATGCCCAACATTCCCATGTAATTTCCATTGAAATCAATGGAAACTCCATGACGAGTTACCCTTGTCATTAGCACTGAAGGGGTTAAAATCGAAAAAGTTGTTTTTTAGGCAGATAGTGGCTAATGTAACCAGAAAATCAGTGGGTACCTGATGCGGTCGTATCCTCTGATCTAATACATGCTCCATCACTGCAATCGCTTCATCTTGCGGAATGTTGGTGTACAATGATTCTATATCAAAGGACACCAACAGTTGGTTCTCGCAATCAAAGGGGCGTCCCTCTGTCTTAGTTATAAAATCCATCGTATCCCTTACGTAGGATTGTGTCTCTTTAACCAAGGGAATCAGGAAAACGTCAATATATTTAGCTAAGGGTTCTAACATTGAGCCACAGGCTGAAACTATCGGTCTACCTGGGGGATCAGTGGTGGATTTATGTAGTTTGGGCAATACATATATATTTGGTATCTTATTTTGTTCTGAATTGAGAAAATCAAATTCTTTTTGACACAACCATCCTTGTTCCAGACCTTTCATTGTTGTGTTAAAGATTTTTTCTTTTAGTTTTCTTGTAGGGTCCTCGGACAATTTCCTATAATGATTTACATTGGATAATTGTCTATTTACCTCCAAATCATACTTGTCACTGTCCCAAAGCACAATTCCACCGCCTTTATCTGCTGGTTTACTAACCAGCGCTGGGTTCTCTGCCAGATTTTTTAAGGCCGTCCTCTCTTCTTTTTTACAGTTTGAGTTAAAAAAGATTTTTTTAGATTGTAACTCGTCTAATTCCCTCAGGACCAAGTCTTCAAACATTAGTATTTCTGGTGGTAATAATACACTCTCCGGGATAAATGTAGACTTATTTTTCAAGCCACTGATATTGTTGGAATCATTTGTTTCTCTCTCCAAGAAGAAGGCTTTAAGCCTAATCTTCCTGAGGAATGTTAAAACTTCCTTTTTGGTCTCTATAGGGTTTTGCAGGGCTGATGGAACGAAGGACAAGCCTTTAGATAGAATAGACATTTCTGCTTTTGTAGGATTGTAATTTGAAAGATTATATATTGCTATGGTATTTACTTCCTTGGTACCCCTTATCTCACTCAGCGTCTGTATGTTTTCTTGCGTGTTCTGAAAGGTTTGTTCTCCACACATGGGCACACCTGGCGTATTTATGAATAAGCAAAATGATGGGTGGAACGTTTGAGTTCATCTCTGCCACTGGTAATTGCTCTGGGACACAACCCAGCCCAACCTTCTTGTTCGTGCGCTCCGTCACACCTCAGCATACAGCCAATCAGAGAGTTTTAGCTAACATTACTTCCATTGTTGTCTGCTTCAGTAGTCACAGCAGTTCTAACTCTAAGGATCGGCCTGTCTCTCTGCTCCTGATGTTCACCAAACTACCTGAGGCCAGGGTGAACAAGCAGCTCACCAAATACCTTGAGTCCGAACAACTTCTGCACAAAGTCCATCCAGGGCTCCAAAAGAGATCTCTGCAGAGACCTAGCTAGCTAAAGCCACGTGGGATATTAGCGACATTATGTATGGGGGTGGGGAGGTGGGGGCTCTGATCTGATCAGATCTGTCTGCAGCCTTTGCCCTCATCTCCCACTCCACATTACTACAGATATTGCAGATGGTGGGTCTTAGGGGAAAGTGCCTGCTTGGTTCTTATCCTTTTTGAAAGATTTGACCCAAGTGGTGGCATCAGCTAACTTCAGATCAACCCCTAAGACAATTACCCCTCCCCCGGCTGGTTTTGAGTCACAATCTTTTCAATCTTTACATGGCCCACTTGGCCAGCCTGATCGAGTCATTCGATATCACCTCTACTCGATGATACACAGATCATTAGAATAGAAGAAAATACACCTGATCGAGTCATTCGATAATTGATATCACCTCTACTCGATAATACACAAATCATTAGATTAGAAGAAAATACGCCTGATCGAGCCATTCAATATCACCTCTACTCAAATGTACAAAAATCATTGGATTAGAATTAAATACAGATAAAATGGCCACTAATTTCAGGAGCTGCTGCCAGGAAGTTGCTGATTGGATGAGCTCAAACTCCCTGGCGCTAAACAGTGGAAAAACCAAAATAGTGGTATTTGGCACAAGGGTAGTGGCCGGTGTCTTTGGGAGCTCTGCCCACCCCATTCCATCAGGTCAGCAAACTAGGAGTTTGGGTGGACTTGCATCTGTTCCTAAAAGGATACATTAAAATCACCTGCTCTACAGGCTTCTGACTGCTGAAAGTTATCAGAAAAATACTTCCATTAATCCCTGCTTTATCTAGGAGGGACCTGGTACTGGTTCTGATTCTATCGAGAATGGATTCCTGCATCACCTTATACATAGGCATATCTGAATATCGTCTACATAGATTGTTGCTGCTACAAAGACAGCAGCTGGGCTTGTTCTGAGGTTAATAAAATCAAGGTCGATCTCCAACAAACTGGTCAAATTGCAACCGCTTCCTGTCCTGAAAAGATGTCAATATAAAGCACTTTATGTCATAAACGCTGTACAATCAGGGGATTCATTCTTATGTGTCCTCGCCTTTTGCCTGGTATCAGCTGGCCAAGTGGTGAGAACCCATCATGCTTTGCGGCGTAAAGTCTCTAAGTTTATAAAACTCAGAACAGATGGCTGCTCCCTGCCTGTGGTGACTGCAGGTACCTGGAATGGAATGCACTCCCACCTGCCCTGTGTGCCCAAGAAAACACGAGTTCTTTCAGGAAACAAATCAAAACCTTTCTGTTCATGTTCAGGGGCTGTGGGATTTTGATACTAATGTGCTCATACTAGCGCCAGGACACTTCTTTCCCGAACTAGTTATTCAGTGCTATATTAATTTGCTCTCACATCCAGTCATAAGCGATCGATCTCTGGGCAACAGATGCCCTAGGAGGAGGAAAGGCTCCGGGATCTGAAAGTCAGGTGTAAAGTTTTACAAAGCTTAGAAAGAAATTCCTGCCTGAGGTGATGCGACACGGCTATCCCTCCTACGAGAGAGTATAGTCTCCCTGATACAATTAGGATTTGTCCCACATAAATCCACAACGGTTCATCTACGGACAGTATTCGCAGTGCTGCATCGGGAAAACACACACATGAAGGCTGGTGATGCCGATAAGGCGTTTGACTCCCTGGAACAGTCTTTTATGATCGAGACGTTTAGGCGCCTTTGTATGTCAGGGAGTTTGAGATCACGTAGGAAGCTGCTGGACACACAGCCTTTGGCCTGAGTTTACGTAAATGAGCTCAACTCAGACGCCATTCATATCACCTGGCAAAACTGGGTATTTGTTCAAATGATTTTAGTCTGACCTATATGAAACAAACATAGAGGTCTGTTTTTTTTAATTTACATCACTAGTTTATTTATTTATTTAAGCACTAGTGGAAATTTTTCTTTTGGTTATATTTTCATTAGAAACCAGTGTTTGGTGTATAAACACAAAATCAGTACAATGACATATTTACAAGTAATACAAAAAACTGTTGTTGTCTAAAGAGTTGAGGACTCGGGAGTCTGATTGATACGCTGCCGATTACCCAGGTTAGGAGCAAAATACTACAAATATCGAAAATAAACATCAATTTCAGTGGTTTAAGTTGTATAACAGTTTCTACACGTCTACCACGCCAAAGTGCGTTTTTTCTCACCAAATCTAAGATTGTTGGTCCTGAGGAAAACTCCAAATTGGGGAGTTCGAAACGCGTCGACCAGTTGTGTGGTCATTTTGTCAAAAAATTGAAATATTTTTGTTTAAATAGATTCAATAAAAGAAGGTGTAAATATAAAAAAAAAAAAAAATGTAAAATTGTGAATATTGTATATATGTACATTTTCAGAAATTGATATAAGATTTATGTCTATTTTTTTGACATTAGACCTTTAGGATTTGTACTGTTTTTTTTGTTAGATGAATGTAGATGAATGAATGTATCTTGGCCAGTGTGCTAGTTTGGATGTGTGATTTAACCATTGACAAATAGTTTTTTGTATTAGTTGTAAATATGTCATTGTACTGATTTTGTGTTTATACACCAAACATTGGTTTCTAATGAAAATATAACCAAAAGAAAAATGTCCACTAGTGCTTAAATAAATAAATAAACTAGTGATGTAAATTAAAAAAAACAGACCTCTATGTTTGTTTCATATAGGTCAGACTAAAATCATTTGAACAAATACCCAGTATTGGCAGTTGTTTTGTTGTTTGATAGTTTGGACTCAGCCTTGCTGGTTAGGAGTCACGACCCTGTGTCGTTGTTACACATTCATATCACCTGGGGCACTGGGCAGGGACGCCCTCTGTCATCCGTTCTTTATACCAGGAACAAACCCTTAGGCCTGTGAACTCCAGGAGAGGCATACCATAACCATACTTGGCTGACACCTTTTAGACACTGAAACCAAGAAGAAAACACATCTTTATAAATTGAAAGGTTTATAGTCACGGTGGCCAGGCCTGGAGGTGCGTTGAGAGTTGAGAAGGGCAGACAACGGAACTTCAGAGTTCAATTGTTCGAAATCCTTGAAGTTAGAGGTTTTCTGGACAGGTCCGCTGTCCTCTGGAGGTCTGGTCTTTATTGAAGAGTAGAAAATAAAATATCCTCTTGGAATCAAAAGTATCACAAAATAGGTATAGCCACCATTCAATCCACTCTACTCAATCACATCTACACAAGATCCGATAATTATACATATATACCACCAAGAAAGAAATTCCACATAATAGCTTTAATATAGAAAAATACAACTCATGTTATTTCCTTTGTACGTAAAAAGCAGATTATGTATGTGACTCCCTATAAACAGTTCTAGTTTTAATCCCCTAGTACAAATATAATTTGGCGCACTAAAACCCTTCAGAAAAAAATACATGAGGTACTGGCATCAGTGTGGGTTTAATGTGCTGAGAAGTTTGATACCAAACTTCTGAGAAGTTTGATACCAAACTTCTCAGGTTTCAGTGCAGCCATTATGGTGTTGTGGAGTTTGTAGTGACAAACTCCCAGCACCATATACTCTTAATGGCAGGACTGTAGTTACAATGCCTAAGAATGGACTTGGGCACTGTAGGGGTACAGGGCTCTTTCACCTGTACCCTCACTACGGGTATAGTGCACCCAGCTGGAGGGGTGGCTGATCTAGGCCAGGGCAGTGGGTTGTAGGCTTGGCTCATAGGGATGTTTGCCATGTCGACTCTTCACTTTGTTCTGCATCAAAACACGCAGCCTGCAAAGGCAGTGTGTGTGTGTAGAGGTACCGGGCCTCTAAGGGTGGCACAATAAGGGCTGCAGCCCTTAGAGGTTTTCCCTGGTCACAGTGCCCTGGGTACCTGTGGTACCATTTACCAGGGGCTGAACTGTGGCCAAAGATGCCCATTGGGTTAGTTTTGGGGAAAGTACACAGGCCCTGGGAACCTGATTGGCAGGGACCCAGGGCACATCAAGTCAAAGTGCATCAGTGGTCTGGCAAAAAGTGGGGGGCTTACTACAACTGAAACCCAATTTCCTACAGGTAGTCTTTGAACAAAATGTGGAGATGCATACCATGAATTCTCACTTGTCATTTGCTGGTCTATTTTCCAGAAGGGTCTAACTTGGACTCCACCAAGCACGTTTCTTCGTATTTTTCAGCAATATATTTGGGTATCTGCATTCCTTTAATTTGTGCACAAGAATTTCTGCATTCATG
The DNA here is from genome assembly GCF_964261635.1 of Lissotriton helveticus. Classification (NCBI taxonomy): domain Eukaryota; kingdom Metazoa; phylum Chordata; class Amphibia; order Caudata; family Salamandridae; genus Lissotriton; species Lissotriton helveticus. Next base: position 39,162 of record NW_027611758.1, read on the forward strand.
AAATAATCACTTTTACCTGAGCAATTCCGTCTTATCTTGATTAATTGGCCGAAAGGCAAATTGTCACGTAAACTGCGTGGAAGATGACTAGTATAATTCAGGGCATTGTTCCTAACCATTAATTTGGTAAACAATGTAGTTCATAATCGGCCATTGTGGCCAAAGACCGCTACATCCAAAAATTTGATAGGTGACTGGCTACTAAACACACAAAATTGTATATCTACTGATCTGGCATTCAACCATTCAATAAACGCATTTAAGATATCATCTTGTGCATCCCAAATGCAAACAATTCCATCAATAAACCGAAACCATTTTCGGATATGATGCACAAATGGATTGTTATCATAGATAAACTTCTCCTCAAATTTGGCCATGAATAGCATGGACAGCTCTGGGGCAAAGGGTCATCCCATCGCTGTTCCTTTGATTTCCTCTCCGTGGGCAGCTCGCTGGTGTGACAGTGTCTCCATGACGACACGTTGAGATGTCTGCCCCAGTACTCATGGCAGAAGGTCCAGCAGTCGCGGTGGGAGGATATCCATCTTGGGTCTGAGGTGCTGGTGTTATTGCAGAAGTGCAACAACGGTAGAGTGAGCAGTGGTTGTCTGCATCTTCGATCTGCGGTCTCCGAATCAGTGTTTTTTATTTAGCAGTTGACAGTGGCAGGACTTCTCGACACTCTGCCACATTTCCTCTGTTCCTTCTAGGCCGTTCCTCACAACGGACTCTGCTGCTGGTCCTCCTCAGAGGGCAGGCAGACTTCTGCTGGACAAGGCTTTCTCCTCTTTCCTCTCATCAGACAGGCATCTCACAGGGCCACTGCCCGAGGCAATAGTTTCGTCCCGGAAGACTTGCAGAAACCAGGCAATGTGCCCTCACCTACGGGGGAGTCACTAATAGTGATACTTATCTTGAAACAGCAGCTCTTCCTGTCGGGCAGTAAAGCAACTTGAGTTACAACAAAGCCTATATGTCTGTGACCCACTTTTCTGTGGTATTTTCAGACCCTGAATGCTTATTCCCTGTCTGGGTTTACTGGTTTCCCTGGTTGCATTTCATTGTCCATTTTCTTCTGCGGCACAAACAAGGACTTTGTGCAGGGTGGTTGCTGCTCACAGCAGGTAGTGATGATGCTGCCTCCATGCGGGAATACTCACAACATGAGCACAGTAAGTGTGAACCTTCTAAAAGGCGGTCCTGACTCCATCCCTCCACTCTTGTGTCCAAAGTTACACCCTTCTCGTCTGGATTGCTGACAATATTGCCCATCTTGTGCCATGTTAGATGAAGGGCAATCGCACATGGATGCGACTGGTAACAACATACATGCACATGTGTAAACAATATAGAGCCCTGCTACCTTATATTATAAAGACACGTCTCGAAATTCAAACGGGATGCCAATGCGGGGTCTGGTCATGACACGTGAATGGAACTTTACTCAATGCCCTGTAGGCATCGCGGCCACCCTCTGACAGGTAAAATGGCCTGTTCAGCTCGTGACCTCTAAGAACATGGCAAGCTGCCACCACCATTCACTGTAGGTGGCAAGAGACACAGACCGGAGTCTTTGCCCCACCAACAGTGTACTTTTAGTGTCTGTCTATGTCCCGAGAGCCAGGTTCTGTGTCTTAGGGTCAATTTTGAGTCCAGTCATGCAGTGCGCACACAGTATCTTCTCTGTGCTGAGGCTAAAATAAAACCAGGATACCAGAGTCACTTGCAGTTCCGTCTCTCAAGGCAAGGGTGCACAGGCTTTGGCCAAGGTGGGGGATAGAGTGACCAAGCAGGGCCCAGCCAGTCTATATTGTTGTCTTCCTGTAAAACAATTGGAATCTGATATTTAAATTTATTTATTTTAGCCTTCATTTGTAAAGCCACAATATACTGCAGCAGAACTTTGAGCTGGACGAGGGTCATGCCAATCAGTTCAGAGTGGTTGGAATTGTAATCTAATGTACACATCTAAAATGAAGAGTAAATGCAAGGTAAACTGTTCTGTATGAAGTGGTCAATTGTTTAGTGTTATAATTTCTGATGTCTTCGTCTCAGACTGGAGGGTCGCTAATTTGAATCCTGGTTGGTGCACTAGTGAATAGTGACTTGTATATTCACAGTGGTATGACATCCCTACCTGTGAGAGACAGCGCTTTGAATATAAAAGCCAATAGTAAAAAGAAGGAATTAAACAACATATAAATACGCTACACAAATTATAGGATGGGATGTACAGAGTATTAGATCAGTCGCGCATAATTTGCAACAAGAGAGAATGTGTAAATGCTTACCATGCTATCAGATGTTAAATTTATAGTAACCGCAATCATACTGTAGCTAGTGTTTACCTTTATTTAGGTTTCCATGAAAATAATGTATTTCAGAAGTACTGGTAACAACCTCACAGTAACCTTAAAAAGAATTACTCTTTGTCACCGGAAACCTCCAGGTTTGTCGCGTCCTCGGGTGGTCTGCTCCATTGCCCGCACTCATCTAGTGCAGCTCGGTGATGCCAGTACAACTGGAACAGCCTGGCAGGGCACACACAGCTCAGCTATACAAGTCCTTATTGTTTGGTTCTGGGTGGCAGGAGCTGTCGGGCATCAAGGATCCCGTATTGAGTGTCCACATGCCAGTTTGTGGGACGTGTTTGCAACCCAACCCAACCATATCAGCATGTTGCGAATCTTTGCCGCCACCACACAAGCAACCTGACTCGAGTTACACATTAGCCATGGAGGCTCCGTGCCATTGCTTACATTGATTGCCCCACTCAGGTCTCTGGCCCTCTGGACAGCTATCTAAACAGAGGACATGCCTTTTGAGAAGCTGGTAACTCCAGTACTTCTTCGAACAGTTGTTTTATTGTAGCGCTCCATTTTATGTGACCCACTCTCACCCCAATGGCCTCCTCAACATGGTGCGATGTTTAACATTTGTTCGCCAAGTCCTAAAGCGTGCATAAAGCACAAGCCCGAAACCCATCAACCTATATCTTCCAGGATCAGCATCTAACGAGAAGAACAAACGCAGAATTCAAATGTTTTGATAGACCAATGTCATAGTCATAGTCACAGTTTGATGCGCTGTAGTCGTTCGCCGTATTTGCAGAACTTTTGTGATTAGGCGCTCCAACCTGGAGACGGTTCTTATGTGGTCACTATTAATAAGGGTTTATTGTTCGTCATTGCGGATACACTGTCTACCTTGATACTTCTGCTTTTCCTCGACCTTTGTGTTGTTCTAAAAGTACCAGTAACCTTTATGAGACAAGTTGGTAAGCTTTATAATGTTGTCTATCAGTTGTCGCTTTATCCCCTTCTTGTAAAATATGCCAACCTAACTTGAAATAAGTACATTTTGTTATGAGAATAATATTACACAACGAAAAGGATGGCTGGGTGACAATTGTGCACAGTTGTGAAGTAGTAAGTTGAATCCACGTAATTAAAGCTCAAAGGATAAAGTAACGGCCATCCACCGTTCACCAAATGGCGTGGAAACCCATACCATTAAACCAAACAAACAATATATCCTGAGCTTATGTTCCCAATAAAGAGTCCTTAAAAGACAAGTTGATCTTCTCATTCTTCTTTTTTATTTTGTAATATTTCTTCAAAGCACAAGGTTTAGCCTCCAATACGTGTTTTGTCCTTGGTGGTGTAAGCCGCGGACTTCCTCAGGGCAAATCACCGTTAAAACCGCTCTTGAATGACCAGCGACATGTACAGTAATAATGTAAGTAAGTCTATCGAACATCCAATAATTTATTTCTTGATCCAAAAACGGACGTAATCATATGTCCTCTTCCAATTGTATGTTCCATAAGTTGCTGTTTTTCAGTAAACCAGTCCTAGCAGCATAACTCGAAACAACATCTCGGCGAAGACTGACCCTCAATACAGCGCGACTCATGGCGCATCATCTTCTTTGGTTCCTAATCTAACATCAATTACTCATTCACTGAGGACGAACCATCATTTTTGTATAAACAGTTTTTTCACCTTGCGTCCCTCGCTGTGTTCACCCACATGTCACTCACGCCGTCACTCTTTGTTTCACTATCACTTAGTGCATAAAGCCCCCTTGGGTTGCCACCGCATTATATGCCTCCAGTGCTGCTTTTGACTGTTTTGTATAAAATATGTCCTTAAATATATGATGCTATATGCACTTCTAAAAACTGAAATATCTGAGTCTCTCTTCCTTTGTGGTCCATGTTCTTTGTAATGTCTTGTACATGCAAATATATCTCCCGCTCTAGTGAATCCAATTTAGATATTGTTTTATGCATATGTACACCCAGATCTCAATCTGGTCTACGGGTTATACTCCTGTTGCTTTTCCCCAAGTTTTCTTTACAGCATGTGCAAGATGTATTGAGCATATTTATAAATGCCTTCCACCAATATTTTCATTTCATGGAAAAAGTTAGAAGAAGGTTGAGACCTTTTCTTTTACCCGTGGAGCAAAAGCTGCTTGTTGTAGTGTAGTGTAGTTCCTATTATCCCAATAGGCTCTGCGCATTGGAATAATATCTTCAATAGTATAGACGTAGGACAGAGGTTTACTAGGTCTTCTACTGACGATATTAGACTTAAAGTTTTGTGTGCCAGCTAGCTCAGAGTTCACTAGAAACTTTCTCGAATAGGCGAGGAGGAGTTTAACCTCCCTGGATAGACAAGAAGGGATTTAGTTTCTGACAACCATAGAACATGACAACTTTGCTCTCCCTGATCAAGAGTATATCTCTAGAGTCGTGTGAAAACAAAAGACAGCTATTTTACTCAGTCAGTACGTGTATACTTAGTTTCACCAGATTGTAGAGAAAGAAGAGATGGGCGTGTTCAATAAAAGGTGTTATTTATTGATCAGTCTCTTTTCTCATACAAGAGAAATGAATCGCTACGATTGCAATACTTATAGTTAAGTAAAGTGCATACAGTAAAAGCAGGATTATAAAATAATACTGTAAAAGCATTGATATGGTTTCTTAGCCATATGATACTTTAAAATGGATAAAAGATATACATACATATATACATTGACTAATCGTACTCAACTGGTGCTTCTAACTACGCCTACCCCGATGTACCTGACCTAAGCCTAACACATGGGAGGGAGTAAATAAGTAGCAGTTTAAGTTAAGTTTGTTTTGCCAAGAGTCTGACTCAAGAATTCTCTGTAAGGGGTTAGTCAGTTCAGTACCTGGGATTTAGAAGGCAGGAGGGCTGGTATCTCTGTCTCAGGACTCGGTATCCCAGTTACCCGCGAGGGCAAGCTGGAAACGCTGGAGGCTGGATTTCTCGGCAAGAGAAAAGGCAGCGTCTTCCTCAGCGCGTCAAAAGGGAGGGGCAGCGTCCGTGGGCTCCTGCATCAGCTGGGCTCTTCGGCAAGTATCGCTGCTCCAAGCTCATCACCACCACCGTGTCTCTGCTTAGGGCAGCGTCGGTATATTTATACCTGAAAGGTGCCGGGTTTGACGTAAGGATGGACATAAGACGTCAATAGGAGATGTCATTAAGAACTGGTCATTCTTACAGTGCTTTACAGAAGTTCTCGAACGAAATCAAAACAATAGCAGCGTGGATTTCCCATGTTTGCTGGAGGCTTGGTTTGTTTAGAGAACTCGGTGTGCTTTCTAGGGGGCTGGAGGAATAGTGCTTGCTCAATGTGACAGCATGCGCTATGACTTAATCTGAAAACGGCTTTCTGCGCCGTTGTATGGACATTAGTGAATAATAACCGGACAAGGGTCAGAAATAGGAGTATCGATACAGGTCCCTAGATAAACATACTACACCCACTCCACGCTTTTATGTCCATATTTACTAACCTAAGCAATAGTAAACATAACCAATAGTGCATGTGTATACCGAACCACCCCAAAATACATTTTTTTGCATTTGAACAATGGCTTATGCGAAATACACGAAATGAGTATAGGTACTGTATGCATTCAAGCAGTGTAATCATTCAAAAAGGATGCACATTTTATATCAGCATGAATGATTTGCGAAATTACACATGAAATGGCTCTTAATACAGAAGAAAAAGTGCGAGACCACTTCATCACATATAAATACAATTACTTGTAACTAAGCTAGAGGTTGAGGTAACGTATTGTCTCTAGAGTTCCTAAAAATATAAGCTCTGTTCTCTAAGAATAGTTTTACTTTAAGCAGAAGATAAGTGCCAAAAAGGTAAATATTTTGGATTGGGAAAAAAGTTTTCACTTTTCAGGGGAAGAAGAAAAAAAATAGTTCACAGTTGCTTTGTTTTCCCAAAGCTGAAGGCCAAATTCAGAGTTCAGGGAACGCTGTGTGCACGTTTGCTTAAAGTTATTCTCTCTGTTCCGGTGGAAACATCATTTCAGACAGACTCTCGAAAAAACAGTCTACCGCTTCTGGTGAAAGTTCGACCAAGGTGGAAAATTTCGCTACCATGCAGTCATGCGCATGTTCGCTTTCAGTGATGGTTCGATCAGCATTGTTAACAGAAGGTCGTACCTGGTTGATGCTGCTTTCATCTTGTACTTCACTACCCTTCAATCGTAGTGGTGAAGTCTCCACGAATGCCGTCATCAGGATAGGTAGCCGCTGGGGACGGCACAATGCATGAGCCTTTACTGGACTCAACAAAGTATCTGCATCCAATGGTACTTCTGATTGTAGTGTAAGAAAGGTGTCCAACGCGCATTCTTCGCCGCATAGCATGCACCTCAATACAGGCATAACACAATTCTGCCATATGGGTCTGAACGAAAGAAACCAGGTCATATTCAGATCTCTTAGCCGGGCTAATCCAAGGACTTTAGTTATGCGGTCCCGATAGCGTATAGCTAGGATCGTTTCTTCCATTGTTGCTGGAGTCTTGTCTGTGACATGGCTTGCCATAATGAATCAGGAGTAGCAAAAATAAAATGCCTGCTGCGAGTCCCAACAGGAGTGGAAGTCCGCCAAAGATGGAATGGACGAAATTAGGAAAAATACCCAGGACTGCTTTGAATGGTGTTAACAGTCCCGTAAAAACGGTCTTAAATACACTCGCGATACCATTTGTATCAGAACTATTTAAGATTTCGCTTAGCATTTCTGCGAAGTGTAGGGGGCAATTTGTTGATAACAATGCATGTATCTCTGTCGTTGTCCTTGCAACTTGGAGATCATACGTTTCTTTTGATGACGTCAAGTGAACTGGCGTCTGTAGGAGCACAGTCTTCATTCTGCTTAAAGTATCAATTCGAATAGAAGAGATATTCAGACTGGGCCAAATTTTTTCCTCCCTGTCTGGAGTGTCATTCGGAAACAATACTCTCTCACAACAAGTGACCATGGAGCTCACGCTTACTAGATAAGGTTTTCCTGGCAGCCAGCCACAACATCTGTGATCCACAATTAGAATGTAACTCCCATTAGAAAGTCTTCTAAAGAATGGTTCTATTTGCGTTGCAGGTGTGCCTAGCTGGTGACATGAAAGGTTATTTGAAGTCCCCTCACAGGCCCCATGTAAACTTATACCCTGACACAGAAGTATACCACTCAGTGATTTTGCACAATTATTACCACTAAGAAATACACTCTGTCCTTTATTACTGTAACATGTGTGTGTATAAGGTAAGTTCCATGTTGACTTAATGTATCCTTTACCCAACCTTTCATACTGGCCTGCCTGTATATATTTTTGGCAGTATCGAAACTAGAAAGTTGTTATTGGAATAGTTATGATTCCGTGTATTATCCATTCAATAACAGGTCGTTCTGACATTGTCAATGGTAATCTCTCAAGTTTTTCAATGCTCAGAATTGTATAATCTGCACCCTTTTGTGCCAAGCTGATTTGTGTATCAGTAAGGTTGAAGATACTGAATAATGACGTTGTGTTGATTAAACGCCAAGGCACGTAGCCTGAACGCAGATTTTGTAACGTCCAGCCAAGCTGTACAATAGAACGTAATTGGGACTGACCGTGTTGCAACATCAGTAAGTCTTGCTCTATTATATCGATTGCGGATGATACAATACTGTCCAGTGAATATATTCTGGAAGACAGAGTCATTAACCCATTGTCCACAACAGAAAGTGATTTCTCCAAATTAACACGGTCAATTTCCCGTATTTTCTCTGCTGTCTCAATTTGAGTTTCTTTCCAAGCTTCGTTGTAAGCTGCATATATAGAGGCCGCTATGAAATGTTTTTGACGCTGTTTGCGTGGTCCCATAATGAAATCACGCAAGTCAGCACCTTCTTTAAGTAAAGTCAAGTGTTGCTTAATTTCAACCAGTGTGGATGTATGTAGCCATTCGAGGCAAAGATTCCCTACACTGTAAGTAGTTACAATCCCTGGATGTAGTCTCTGGGAGTATCTAGGGTCTGGCCTGGTCAGTGTGAACCCCTGTATTTTGTTCAGGAATCTTTCCTGACAGTTATTTGTGTCTGTGGGCCAGATCAACCATTTTTTCCAATCAGGATGCATTCTGTTGTGGTTTAAAATATGGGATACGTCTATCTCAACATCTGTAGTGCTATTACTGTCAGGTGTTGGTTTTGGAATAGACGGTTTGTTCAAGTCTTTAATTTTGGCTAGGCCAAGACAGGTTGTCTGTTGAATTGTATCATTCAAAAATATAATTTGTTCTGGGATCATGCAGGCTCTAAATAATGATTCTATACCTTGCACTTGCCAATCTTTTGTACCCCAGATTGTTTTAGTTTCAATATTTTTATTCCAGAAATCAAAACCGAATGTTTTCATTTTTTCAATAAATGTCTCTGAATAGATTAATTTTGTGTTTGTAAGCATGGTTTTCATTCCTGTCTTATTTAACAATTTGAAATAAAATGTTTCTGCATCGCTTGTGTTAAACCCTGAGAAGCATGAGAATTTTTCATAAAATGTTTTTGAACTGCCTTTTGGTGGAGTTGCACAATGTTCCCATTGGTTATAATTTAAAACATTTCTAGGTTGAGCAGTTTTATGCAGATAATGGTGACCATAGTGGTTATAACAATACATCTGGTCATAATTAGATGAACCTTGCAAATAATCATGTTCTGTAAATTTAGCTGACATCACTAGATCTGACATCATATCATTAATACTTTCAAAGTCCCAATCATCAGCGAATGTGCTTGGTTTTACAAAGTCACTTAATGAAATCTTAAATTGATGAGGATACTTCAGGAGCTCGACCGGGCCATAGATTTCGTAATCAGTTTTGTCCCATGCTACCCCACCGGGTATAGGATTGGCTGTGAAGTTTACTGAAGAAAGTTCTCTTTTCTCGATGTGTGAAGACTTGTGTGGTTTCAGGACCAAGTTGATTTTCTGACTTTCTGTGTCCATTGTAACATATTTTCCCTCAATGTAATGTCCCAAGCATACTACCATGATGAGCCAAAGTATGAGGATAAATACACCTTGTGCCCCCCAAAATTCAATCCATGGAGAAATCAGGTAGGTTTCTTGTAGTTGACGATAGAGTTCTCTTGCTTTGTCTTTAAAAGTTTTTGTTGTTGTTGGCTGTTCCTCAGGTTCACTTGGATCCTCAGAAAAATCATCGAAGTTGATGAAGTAGCCTGATGCTGTTCTGTCAATTGTTTCAATTGCTTCTGGATTCCTTTTTGCTTTTGGAATTTGCTTTGTTTCATTAGCATAGTCTGTTGTTACATCATTGTAGATTGGTGTTTTTTGATGTAAGATTTTGATTTGGGTTTCAAGAGGTTTAAGTTCCATGGCTTTGTTGCATAGTCGTTGTTGATTTACTGTAGGTTTATAAAATGTGATTAGTCTCTCAGTTTGAACCTCTGTGTTTGTAGCAAACTTTGGTGTTCTGCTCATTCTTGGGAGTCCACTTGGCCTACTACTTGTTATCGGCCACATGATTGTGGTTTAACCAGGTCGATGGATACAACTCGGTTCTCCTTTTTACCAGCAAGGGGCGGTAATACTACCGATCTTGTCCCGTTGATAGCCAAGACAGGTACTGCTTTTCTGTAAGAAGGCCCAAATTCCTTCTTTACCGCGATCTTCTCTCTGACCAGATCCCCGATTTTTGGAATCCAGACAGGCCTTGCTGGGACAGGTGGTTTCTCTTCAGTGGTTGTTGGCTGTTGTTTCAGCTTTATGTTGCTCAGGTCTTTTCTTTTTTCGTTTAAGTCCTGTAAAATAGCCAAACGATCTTTGATATCAAAGCATTTTTCTTTCACCACTGAAGTTTGACTATCGAGGTCCTGGATCAACATTCTAGTCCCAAACAATAGTTTGTACAGACTGAGACCTCTCAGAGAATTTCTTGGCAGATTATTTAGACTAGTTGGACACTTATTAAATGTTTGACCCACCCAGCTCCCGAACCTAATACCTTTGCCGTTATAGATTGCTCTATGCCTTGGTTTTTTCTTTACACCATCCCGTTTCCCTCAGGAAGGAAGTGAGAAGAGTCCCGCAATGCAATGCTCATGCTGGCCATGCCCCCCCTATAAGCTCGAGAGCTAACGGCAAGACATTGGTCAGAACATAGCATGCTCCTAGCGTATATGCCATTATAGACTTGCAAATCTTTTTATAACAGTTCAGACGTCAGCCGAGTGCTTGGGTCTACATTATAAGTGAAAATAGTCTTCACTTGTTAATATGACGTATTATTCCTACTGGGTTTTTTCTTTTTATTGTTTAATCCAATCTGGAGCGAAACGCCATGGTAATATACCGTCTCGGTCGCCACTGCGATCTCTGTTGCAGTCTGGGCAGTTTTTTACAAATATGTGATGTTCCAGGCTCATTCCTGGCCAACAGTATATTGATTGTAATTCTTCCAGAGAATCCTTAAGCTTAAGGTGTCTAAGACCCTCACCCATATGTGCGTCTGTTATTTAACAAGACTCTCATGTTCGTGTTTGGAATTACTCTATCCCCCACTCCAGGCATTTCAGCAATAGGAACGGAGTTTGCATCGATTATGTATGTATAATTGAGTGGATATTTGATGGGTAGCGCTGAGCAGTCACCTTTTGATGACGTTTTCACCGCCAGCATTGTTTCCCCGTCAATGTATTTTTTTTAACGCTTTTTGTAGCTACGGAAGCCGATTTAGTTGCTTCCGCTGTGGCTGTCTCAGCCAATGAATTCCCTGCAACGTGAACGCCATCACGCTGATGACTCAGTGAGTGTATCACGTGAGTCTTTGGTAGTTCTTTCTTTAAAAGAACTACTTGTTCCCAAAGCGATTTTTGTTTGATTGTGGCACCTGTGTCATCTTTGTAACCGTTTTGAATCCATTTCTGTAAATCGTTATTGTATGATTTGACGCAGTAATATGAATCACACACTATTAGTGTCGGGAATTCGCGATCGGCATTATCTAGCGCCATTTTTAACGCTATTATTTCAGTTTGTTGTTCTGAAATATTTTCGACTGAGTGTGTTTTCGTAAACAGAGGTCTCAATCTACCTCCGCGCCACACGTCTTTTACAATCTCGCATGTGGCGTTATATGCTTGCTCTCCCCAAACTGAGGGTTGAGCATGTCCGTCTGTATATATTACACAGGCGTACTGTCGTATGGGCAGAATGTCGATTGGCAGAGGGTATTCTCTTTCATATTCTAGATTTTTTAATTTTTTCATTTCCGGATCAAAATAGTATTTTACTTTGTCTGTAGCAAGAGAATTTTCCCATTGTATCCATTTTGGATTTAGTGCCATAGTAGGTAAATTACATGGGCTTGTTAATGCCTCAAAAGCTGATTCTGCTGTTCTGACTGTAATACGTCTGCCGTCAGCTTGGTCTTTTTCTCTTGCTACAGCTGTTTGAACCGCATGAACAATGTTTTCCTTAATGCTGAACGTTTTTTCAGCTTCTGTGTACAAATGAGATTTGTATGCTATTGGTACCGTTTCTCCCTCATTAGAGGTTAGGTATGTGAATCTGCATCTTCCTGGGATGACTCTAATCACAAGGTTGCGTGTGTTATCGCGTGTTTGTAGTTTTGTTTTAACTAACATGTCTGTTTGTAAAGATCTCAAAATTTCTGTGTGTTTTTGAGTCCAATTGATTCTTTTAAAATCTGGTTTTATTAGGTCGTATAGAGGTTTAACTCTCTCCGCATAATTTAGAATGTAAGTTCTTCCGAAATTCAGGAAACCTAGAATTGATTGTAAGTTTTTCAGCGTTCTTGGCGCTTGGATTACAGCACATTTCTCTAGGAAATTATCTGCCAGGCTTTTGCCTTCACTTGATAATTCATATCCTAAAAACAGGACAGTTAGATGGGCAATTCTTGACTTTTTGAAGTTCAATTTGTAACCCTCTGCTGCGAACCCAAGTATTATGGTGTTCACTCTTTTCAAGTGAGTATCCAAGTCATCATCTGTTAGATAGATGTCATCGACATAAGATAATGCCTCATCATCATATATTTGTAGTAACTCTGTTACTCTCACTGAGAATAATCCTGGGCTGTTCTTGAACCCCTGTGGCAAACGACAGAATTTTCTGAGAGCCGTTTATTGAGAACGCGGTCAAATATCTGCTTTCAGGTGCTATATTTTGGCAAAAGAATCCATTAGAGATGTCTAATGTTGTTTTGTATTTTTTTGCGCACTATGCTATTCATTAGTGCTGCACTGTGTGAGTTGTGTACTGCAAAAGCTTTGCAACATGAGTTTAGGTGTCTGTAGTCCAAAACTAGACGATATGAATCGTCTGGCTTGGAGACAGGAAACAAAGGATTGTTCATTTGTGAGGTGCAAGTTTCAATCACCCCTTGGTATTCAAGTTGATCTAAGATCTCCCTGACCTGTTTTTTAGCTTCTTGCTTAATTGGGTACTGCCTCTGTGCAGTTGGTTGTGCTTTTAACTGGATTTTGTGAGGAGGAGAGTCCTCATCCCATCCTACATGATTTTTATATAATGCAGGAGCTTGGGCTACTGCCCACTTTTTGCAAGTGTATATTTTTTATGTATTGGAATGTGATTTGAGAAGGCAGGCATAATCATTTCTTCGCCATGAGGGCACTCCCTGAAAAACTCCGGTGGCCAGTCTTTTTCAGCTAAAAGGATGTCATAACCTTTGGAGAGATTATCCCAAAATAGACCCCTTATTTTCCTAGTCTTATCTCCCTCTATACGCAATGTTATTTCGTATATTTTATGAGGTTTGCTAACTCTGGTATCTGCAGTTTCCACTTGAATGTATTCATTCGTGTCCACTGTCTCCAGATGATTCATCAGGATCTTGCGAGCTATGCTCACTTCTGCTGCGCTGTCTAGCATTGTCTGAGCCCACTCTCCGTTTTTCAGCTGTGTCCTCAGTATCCTCGGCATGTTTGATTACTTTAATACTGGCTACCTTCTTCTTTGGAAATTGTAACTTTTTATTTTGATGAGCAGGTTCCTTGTCTTTGGACTTGACGTGCTCTTCCCTGTGTTCTGACCGTCCTCTTCTTTCCGATTTCTGCGAGGAAGTCTGAAAAGATCGAGAGGGACGTGTATCAATATCTTGATATCTATCAGGTTTCTTTAAATTTTCCCTATTTCTAAGGTTGTATCTTTTCTCAGAGGGCTCCCTCTGGGGAGACTTGTGTCCTTGGTCCGGAGATTTTTCTCTCCGCCGAGGAGACCTTCCTCTGGACTGGAATCTTTTTTCTTTGGGAGTGGATTGTTTATTTCCATCCCAGCTCTTTTTTGGAGTGTTTAGATTATTTTTAATAAATACATTTTCAGGATTTTCAGTTAGTTGGGGTTTCACTGGTTTCCCACCCAAACTATCTCTTCCTAGTTCTTCATAGGATTTTTCTATGATTCTGGCAAGTTCAAATGGCTGGTCTGCTATATCTGTTTCTTTCAGTCTCTGGAGGATCGCCACAGTTGCTGCTTCCCCCTTTATGTTGGCTAGTAATATTGCAGAGACCTGCTTGAAGTCTTTCAGTAATTTCATACCCAGAGTTAAAGCAGGTTCTGGACCGTATTCATTTTGAATCTGTTTTAGCACCTCTGGTATTACCGCCATGGACGAAACACCATGTGTTTTTGTGTAAATGGAAGCAAAGACTGTACCCCAAGTGTCACAGTCCTCCACATGTGGTGCGATCCCCATTGGAAGACAGATAGTCAGAATTCTGTGTTTCTCAACAGTGGTGGTATCCGGAAATACTGCCTCTATTTGAGTGATTTTTTGTGCTAACCAGAATGGAATTTGTTCCCTTTTAATGGGTACTTTACCTAGACAGGACTGTATGTTCTGTGGTGTGATTTTATTTGTGTTCCCCTGATGAGGGGTTAGCTGTGGAATTTTAATAGCTGTTTGGACTGTTGAAGTCCGCATTACATATTGGACTAATTGTCTGTGTATTTTAATCAGTTGTTTTAGCTCTGCTAAAAGATCTGGTATTGACATTTTTTCAATGTCTGGATGTGGTGTGTATCCGGCTAGAACCGGCCATGTTGCTCCTGGTCTACCTAGTGGACCGAGCCTGGAGATGTGATCATTATGTTTTAGGGCGCCTTTAAACCAGAGGAGATGCTCTTGGTATTTTAGTGGTATTTCCACCTCCTCGAAAGGAGTGTACTCATCCGGAGGTTCCTCTATTTTGTAATAGTGGAATTCCTTTGTTACAGTGTTTGCTGCTGGAAAGTTTATCCATGAATAGAATACCTCTGTCTGCCGATATTCATGTGCCTCAATTATGAATATGACTGTACCACCTCTTGATGTCAGTCCATTTTCTATTAGCTTAAGAGTTATAGTTTTCCTTATGCTGACCGGGATGAGTATTGCACCCGGGTCAGTTTGCAGGAGACTTGTGTCATCTGCTAGGAGTTGAGCTGCTATTCTAGCTGCCTCCCTTTCTCCCTCGCTGTCTGACATTTTACTGACAGCAAGGTTTTTTGTTTTTGTTGCAGATCAGGTTTCCAAGGAAACAAAGATTAGGTGCACAATATTTTGGAACACTGTATCCTTCAACGTTGAATAAACCAAAAACCATACATAGGAGTCTCCTCCTACTAAGTTTGGCGGATTTTAACCTTTGACCCACTCCAGACGTCTTTGGAGTATTTATGGGAGAAAGGGTCTGTGTGAAAAAGCACGAATGAGTTACTCTAATGTCTTCTGTTAGATTTATCGCCTATCCAAACCGTTGGGCGCCATGTAGTGTAGTTCCTATTATCCCAATAGGCTCTGCGCATTGGAATAATATCTTCAATAGTATAGACGTAGGACAGAGGTTAACTAGGTCTTCTTCTGACGATATTAGACTTAAAGGTTTGTGTGCCAGCTAGCTCAGAGTTCACTAGAAACTTTCTTGAATAGGCGAGGAGGAGTTTAACCTCACTAGATAGACAAGAAGGGATTTAGTTTCTGACAACCATAGAACATGACAACTTTGCTCTCCCTGATCAAGAGTATATCTCTAGAGTCGTGTGAAAACAAAAGACAACTATTTTACTCAGTCAGTACGTGCATACTTAGTTTCACCAGATTGTAGAGAAAGAAGAGATGGGCGTGTTCAATAAAAGGTGTTATTTATTGATCAGTCTCTTTTCTCATACAAGAGAAATGAATCGCTACGATTGCAATACTTATAGTTAAGTAAAGTGCATACAGTAAAAGCAGGATTATAAAATAATACTGTAAAAGCATTGATATGGTTTCTTAGCCATATGATACTTTAAAATGGATAAAAGATATACATACATATATACATTGACTAATCGTACTCAACTGGTGCTTCTAACTACGCCTACCCCGATGTACCTGACCTAAGCCTAACACATGGGAGGGAGTAAATAAGTAGCAGTTTAAGTTAAGTTTGTTTTGCCAAGAGTCTGACTCAAGAATTCTCTGTAAGGGGTTAGTCAGTTCAGTACCTGGGATTTAGAAGGCAGGAGGGCTGGTATCTCTGTCTCAGGACTCGGTATCCCAGTTACCCGCGAGGGCAAGCTGGAAACGCTGGAGGCTGGATTTCTCGGCAAGAGAAAAGGCAGCGTCTTCCTCAGCGCGTCAAAAGGGAGGGGCAGCGTCTGTGGGCTCCTGCATCAGCTGGGCTCTTCGGCAAGAATCGCTGCTCCAAGCTTATCACCACCACCGTGTCTCTGCTTAGGGCAGCGTCTGTATATTTATACCTGAAAGGTGCCGGGTTTGACGTAAGGATGGACATAAGACGTCAATAAGAGATGTCATTAAGAACTGGTCGTTCTTACATTCTTTACAGGAGTTCTCGAACGAAATCAAAACAATAGCAGCGGGGATTTCCCATGTTTGCTGGAGGCTTGGTTTGTTTAGAGAACTCGGTGTGCTTTCTAGGGGGCTGGAGGAATAGTGCTTGCTCAATGTGACAGCATGCGCTATGACTTAATCTGAAAACGGGTTTCTGCGCCGTTGTATGGACATTAGTGAATAATAACCGGACATGGGTCAGAAATAGGAGTATCGATACAGGTCCCTAGATAAACATACTACAGTAGGGGACTACTGTCCCCACAACCACTCTATGACACTACTAACTACAGTAGTCAGTTTCCAGTAACGTGTCCCTGAACAATGGAGAACAGCGGTGCCAGGGGAAAACACCTGAAATCTCCGGATTCTCCTGTCTCAGAGTTACAGAAACGCGGCAACTTCTTGGTGACGTCAAAGTACAAATTTATTAACTGCAAACAGTAACAGAGATCCACGAAGTACAGTGGCTGTATATTCGTAGGAGACTGCTCAAATTTACAAAGTCAGTCAAACCTTTTTATACGAAATATTACGCTTCAGGCAAACATTCCTTCTTTACAGTAAACCAATCCCATGTGTACAATAAAAGCATTGCATGACAAGCCCACATTTTATTGTCCAACCCAAGATCAAGTATTGCATAACAAACCCACGTTTCATCGTCCAGCCCACCATCAATTACTCGGCAAGACCTAACGTTCTTCATCAGATAAATCGGCTGGACCCCTAATAAAAACGGGCACCTCCTCATCGTAAAACAGGTCATAAAGAACGGAGCAGAGACAGGTGCGTGTAAGATTAGACATAGTTGTGTGCAATAAAGGGTTTATGGTAGGCTGTACCTTGATCCTAATCTCGATCGGCCACTTGTAAAGGAACTGGCTGAACAGGTTTGGCTTCGGGCAGTGGAGTCAGCTTGCCCAGGTCACACAGAAGTCAGCTAAAAGGTGTACGTGTCCCAAAGACTCGTTCGGCCGTAGTCATCAGCCTATGTGAGGGCAACCACAAAATGGCTGCCGTACACAAAATGGAACCCGAGGGTTCAGAACGGAATCTCTGGTTTCACGGTGATCTCGTCACTCGAACACGACGAAAATACTCGTATATAGTATACTCGTCATTCTCGGTCTGCTGATACCAAAATCGTCATGATTCGACGATGTATATGACACGGGTCCAGAATTCACGGAACCACAGACCCTCCTTTTGCCCTTACATAGGCAATAACCTACACTCACGCTAATCTGAGTCCAGGTCTATATTCATAAAGTCATTGAGATGTTGCTGTAGCATCATCCTATTACTTAGCTCGTCCCTCGATACAGGTTTCCTTACACACGATGTAGCACAGAGGCCACATATAGCAGGAGCACACTGTACACAAAGACAGAACAGGAAAAGGATGGCTAAGATCATCCCAATGACCATCAGAATCTTCCATCCCCAGGCGGATAACAGTTCCCAAAACCATCCCATCAACGACCAATCTCCTTTATCCACGTGTATAGATTCGGAGATCTTATGTAGCTTGGAAATGGCCTGGTACACTGTCGGAGCATTATCTGTAATGAAAACGCAGCAACTTGATTGGATCACTTTACATACCCCACCTCGATCTGCAAGTATAACGTCTAATGCAACCCTATTCTGATGAGTCATAAGACGATCTGACTGGAGCTCAGCAGTCAAGTTACTAAGGGCACCGGCAGTATCAACCACAGTGGACTCCACCACTCTCGTCAATTGCCGTATGTTCCTGCTGTTAACCATAGGTCCCCAAAACGGCAGAAAACCCTTCAGAAAGTCTCCCAATTTTTGTCCTGCGGTATCTTCTTTACTGAAGACACCTCTAACAACTCTTGTCTTGTGGTAATCTGCTGCAGCTGTATAGGTGGGAGGCAACAGGAACGAGACAAAACATGTGCCCGAGAAGTCAGGGGGCAACCATGTATATGCTCTATCGTAGCAGATGAAATAGGTACCCCTAGCCGCTAGGAACGAAGGGGAAGTCTGGGACGCAAAGACATATGTCTCGTTGCAGATACTCTTCCCTAGCTGAGCTCTCAGATTCTTGCCATTACCTTGCAGACAGTAGTGACCCTGATGGGGTACAACCCAAATCGGGGAGGATCTTTTCGCTCGCTGGTTCTCACTCAGACTAACTCCATATCCTGTTACGTTCCATCCAATGTACGCTAGTGTCTCATCTCTCGGGATAGTCTCGTAGGAAATAGCTCCTCTAATCATGTCTACTATACCCTTAACTAGAGCACTATTCTTCGGATTATATTTTACAGAACGTAAGGGGTGGACTTCAAGAGCATAGATGAACATCGTTCTGTATGCCCACACAGAACCATTATGACTGAATGGCAGGACTAGATAAGGAATACCTTTATCTGTTGTATGAGGCATAAGACCACACACCCAGCAGTTAGTCGTGTTTAGTACTAATTGGTGTTGATGTAGAAGTTGAACGAAGGAGTTATTGGCAAACTCTAATCTTCTAACAGACTCGTGTTCAGGCAGAGGGTGAAAAGAATGTGAGGAGATAGTAGAAGAAGGCATGGGCTGTACAGTGGGTGAAAACGTCACTCGAAAAGAGAACAAAACATATCCTATTAAAAACATCATTACGCTAAACAGTATCAAAAGGCATAATATCAAAAAACGTTTTCTAATCATTATAGTACACATTTTAGTTCTGAGATTCATTTCTTTGGCAGGTCTCTCCATCTCGAAAAACTCCATCCTCTAACCTTGCTGTTCGCGGAGGTAGGGTGTTCCGTGCTAAGGAATGCGCCTGTCAGTTCAAGGGAAACGCCCAAGAACCAACCAGAACCGTCGACCTTGTGTCTTCGGCTTGCACTCCAAAGACTTGACGACGCAACCCTACAGCTGAACCCGGATGGTGGTTCGAAAAACAAAATCAAAATAGTTCCTCGGATTAGAGAGCTGCACTTTTAAAAATAGCAAGGAAAAGAAATTTTGCTTTATTTGTCCATAGGTCTCGACCTCAGATTGTAACGGCTTTTCAATGGTAATGTCTCATCACGAAATAAAAGGTCAGGCTCAGTAGTGTCCAATCAAACTGAACATGGCACAGCTTCTTGCAGAAGATCGTTGCTTTCTCGTTCAGAATTTGTCCCTTTTAAACGTGCATCACCGAAAGGCAGAAAACGAGGCACAGTCTCAGTCTCTGAATCTGCAATACCCTCCTGGACCCACTGGTCGTACGGCAGAGGCAAAGGGACCCTCTTACAATGTACGCCGTGGATCCAGTTCTTTTTTCCTTGTACTCGTATCGCCGATCTTGTTGATAGCAGGACTAAATAGGGGCCGGACCAACGGGGCTGATCATTCTTTGTCCGCTGGAAGTTCTTAACCAAGACCCACGAGCCAGGATCGATGATGTGACCTGGATCCGTAGAAGCCTGAGGCAGAGTATCGTGAACCTGTTGGTGTAAAACACGCAATTTAGCCGTCAAATCATACAAGTAATCGAGCAGTACAGGGTGTTTAATCTCGCTGTATTTTGTCGGCCTCGGCACTCCCCATATGTTTGCCGGGCGACCGAACACAATTTTATAGGGACTAAGTCCCACTTGTGAATGCACAGTCATTCTTGTCGATAAAAGTGCTAATGGTAAAGCATCGGGCCATTTAAGACCAGAGCTCGCTTGTATCTTGACCAGTTTCAGTTTTAGCGTGCCATTATAGCACTCTACTAGTCCAGCTGATTGGGGGTGATTTGCAGCATGAAATTTCTGCCGGATTCCTAATCCTTCACATACTTTCTTCATCACTTGACCCACAAATTCACTCCCATTATCACTCCAGACCATTCTCGGCAAACCGAACGTAGGGAAGAATTCTTTGACAAGGGCTTTAGCGGATTTTGCGGATCCACGATCCGCGGATTTTGCGGATTTGCGGATCGTGGATCCGCAAAATCGGCGGATTTGCAGATTTGCGGATCCGCGGATTTGCCCTGATGAATGAGTCACTGATTTTGACCTTCAACTAGTTCCAGCGACCATGTGTGTGTTACTATGCAATCGCCCCGAGGGGCGCAGGGGTCCCTTGGGTGAGCTGTCCATCATAGTGGGTCAATGGCGGGAAGACGGTGCACACTGCGAGTGTGTGGGCGGGGCTTCCATGCGAGTGCACATGCCTCTTGTGTGTATAAAAGGTCTGAAACCGATCAGAGCAGTAGATGAAGAGACAGAAGCTCCTGGTCACAGGCACAGCAAAGGGATTGCGCTCGTGAAAGTCAAGGATACAAAGGCTCTATCCAGCATCACAGCTGATTTTCAATGGTAGATTTGGGAAGAAGGCACACCTGCCCAGCCTCGACGACGCTCACAATTGTTTTTGGGCTGATGAATGAGTCACTGAATTTGAGCTTCAACTAGTTCCAGCGACCATCTGTGTGACTATGCAATAGCCCCGAAGGGTGCAGGGGTCCCTTCAGCTCCTGGCCACAGGAACAGCACGAGGATTGCGCTCGTGAAAGTCAAGGATGCAAAGGCCTCTATCCAGCATCACAGCTGATTTTCGACAGTAGATTTGGGAAGAAGGCACACCTGACAGAAGCTCCTGGTCACAGGAAGGGCATGTTGTAAATATTTTACGATGGCGCCGGCAAGCTGCCAGCGCCATCCTAAAATAGTTACTAAATTAGCTTCAACAGGAAGCTCTAATAGATAAAATAAAGCAGGTGCTCGAGCACCTGCTTTATTTTATCTATTAGATCTTCCTGTTGAAGCTAACTTAGTAACTATTTTAGGATGGCGCTGGCAGCTTGCCGGCGCCATCATAAAATAGTTACAACAGGCCAGCCAGGCTTCAACTTTTGCCCCCGGAATCCGCCGCTCGCGGATTTGCGAATTCTCGGTAAATTCGCGGGAGTTTGCGGTTCGCGAATTTACCGAAAATTCGCAAAATCCGCGAGCGGAACGGATTTTGCGCTCATACTTACTGTGGACAAGGCAGTCTTATCTTTCAGGGGATATGCTTCTACCCATCGTGAAACGGCACAAACAACCACAAGTACGTATTTCAGGTTGTTTCATCTCTCCATGTGGATGAAATCTAGCTGCAAAACCTCGAATGGGTACGTTGGAGGAGCAAAATGACCAGCTGGAGTTGGAGTTCCCTTACCAGGATTGTATCTCAAACACACCATACAATTCATGACCACATTTTCTGCACACTTAGGAATTCCAGCGTTTTGCCATACTGGAGCCAACAACTTACAAATCCCTTTCACCCTGATATGAGCCATTCCATGTGCCATCGTAACCACTGCAAGCACGTACGCATCGGGTAACAACTCAATCCAACAACCATTCGCATCCAATTTACCCGTACTTTCTCTCCACACACTCCACTCTTTCTCTGTAGCTTCAGCTTGAATTGACTTCACACTTTCTATCGTATCCTCACACATTCCTCTATCCGGAAACCATCTCGCCGGACCCGCAACATACATTCGACTCATCACATCCCTTGCCACTTCTTTCGCAACTTCATCTGCAAACGCATTACCACAACCAACATCATCGGTAACCTTCTTGTGTGCACTGCATTTCACAATCGCAACTTGCAACGGCAAGGTAAGTGTCTCCAGGAGCTCATTCACCAATTGACCATGCTGTATCTTCGTACCATGTGATGTAAGGAATCCACGTTCCTTCCACAAACGCCCAAAACTATGGGCCACACCAAACGCATACTGGCTGTCGGTATATATGGTCACTTTCTTTCCTTTCGACAACACACACGCTCTCGTAAGTGCAATCAACTCTGCTGCTTGGGCTGAATTATATGGGATACGTGCAGCTTCAACAATCGTATGCAAAGTCGTAACAGCATATGCCGCAGTCGTATCACCATTCGGAAGCTTGAAACACGAACCATCCACCCATAAGGTACCATCACACTTCACAAGAGGAGTGTCCCTAAGATCTATTCTCCCTTTCGTTTCTACCTCTGTCCTGAGAAAGCAATCATGCTGTTCAACATCATCTGTCTCTACTGTAATCGGCAATAACGTGGCTGGATTCAACGTATTGCATCTCCTTATGTGCACATGACTCGCTAGGAGTGTCAACTCGTAACCTGACAATCGAGCACTAGTTAAGTGCTGTGTCTTTGTCCTGTTTAGCAAAGTATCCACTGCATGTGGAACCATCACAATCAACGTATTATTCATCACCAAACCAGAAGACTGTCGAATAGAAACAGCTGCTGCCGCTGTGGCTCTCAAACAACTCGCCAACGCCCTAGCTACTGGATCCAAAGTCGACGAGAAATATGCACATGGACGCTGCTTGCCCCCAAAAGACTGTGTCAACACTGACAACGCACATCCTTCTCTCTCGTGGACATACAGTGTAAAGGGCTTACTGTAGTCGGGGGTACCCAACACAGGAGCCGAACACAACGCATCACGCAATTCAGAAAAACTTTTCTGACAATCTTTGGACCACGGGAGGGGATTCGGTGTGTCTTTACAGGTCAACGCCACCAACAGTTTAGCCAACAAAGAAAAATTCGCTATCCATTGTCTACGATATGACGTAATACCAAGGAAAGCACGCACTACTCTCTGTGTAATTGGCACACTCATTTTCGCAATCGCTTGAATTCTCTCTGGGGTCAATCTTCTTCCCTCCTTCGATAAGAGATGACCTAAGTAGGTCACTTCTTGTCGACAATACTGTAACTTCGAAAGAGACACTTTGTGATGGAAATCAGACAAATGACTTAGCAATGACAAAGTAGCTTTCTTACAGATTTCCTCTGTATCAGCGGCAACTAACAAGTCGTCGACGTACTGAAGAAGAGTAGCGCCATCAGGTAAAACAATCGTATTAAGTTGTGTTTTCAGAGCTTGACTATAGATTGACGGACTCTCACAATAGCCTTGAGGAGCGCGTTTGAACCGGAAGCTTCGGCCTCCTAAACTGAAGCCAAAAATATCCCTACTCTCCTCGGCAATCCGTATGCTGAAGAAGGCATTCTTCAAGTCAATCACAGAGAACCAAGTCGCTGAGGCTGGAATCATAGTCAATAAAGCAGTGATATCAGGAACAACTGGAAACTGTGACACAACTATCTTATTCACCTCTCTAAGATCAATCACAAACCTGTAAACAGGTGGCTGAGAAGAGTCAGTACGTTTCAAAACAGGCAGAACAGGACTATTGCAAACGTTACCTCTTGTTTCTTCAATTACATCTTTCTCAATCAAATCATAAATGATCGCTAGTAACGCTCTTCCACCATCGCTAGAGATCCTATATTGGGGAATGCGTGGCATTTTAACGTTCGCTTTTAACGTCACAACATATGGCGGTATCTCCAGGAGCCCTACATCGTTAGGACCAGTTGCCCAAAGAACATCAGGAAGACAGGAAAATTCAGTTGGAAGTTTATCCTTCGACAAATACATCGGAGAGACCACTTTCTTACCCAGTGTAAGTTGTACTCCCGAGGGAGAACAATACAACGTCGCATACGATCTTTTCAACAGATCCAATCCCAACAAGTTCTCACCACAACCTGTCGTCAGAATAAGGGGTGCTTCGAATTCACGAGGTCCAACAGAAAGGGACAAAGGAGTAGAAATCGGGTTTCTAACTGGGGTTCCAGAAAAACCTACTGAAACGTTCGTTAAGCCAGACAAAGGTGTGCCAGGGAGTTTAGAGTGCATAATAGGACTCTTCGTAGCACCAGTATCCAACAGAAAAGGCTCTGACACACCTGATGTAATCACTTCAACATAAGGTCCACTCTGATCTACTGGAACTGAAACAACTCCCTCTCTTTGTCCATGGCTGTCCTAGCAATCATCATCGTCTACATTCTCACCTTCGACATAGTAGTCGTCAGCATAGTACTGAGTCGTCCTACCAGATGCACCATTGTGCTGATCAAAACTATTCATCGAGTTTTGTGGTGGAAAGGAACGCGCGTTCTTGTTGAACATCTCGACCTCTTGCACCAGAAACACCATTCATACGCTGTAACAAAATAGGGCAACTATACTTGAAATGACCCTCTTCCTTACAATATGAACACTGATTGGGGCCTACCAGAAAACGCTGTTGAGGAGACTCTAACCTTTGCGAGTTTCTCTGAAACTGCTGAGGCTGCTGATAATCACGCTGATTATTACAGGGCGGATACGCTTGCTGTAAAAGCACCTTCGTCTTCAACTCTTTAGTCTTCTTGTCTGCTCTATCTTTCTCGTCCTTATCTCTATTTTCATAATACTGCGCAGTAGCCAGTATTTGTGCTGATGAAGAAACAGCCCAAGAACTCTCAGAATCCTTCAATTTCTTACATAATTCGGGAAGCAAATTATGCACAAACTTGTTAACAAACAACCTTGGCCACCTTCTGTGCTCATATCTTGACCACTGTGGTCGATAAACGTCTCTTCAAACCTGGTGAAGAAATCAGACACGGTTTCCTCTTTCTTCTGCTTACATGCAGACAATTTATCCCAATTCATACGCATCGCAGGCATTAAAGTCTTCATGTAAGTAACGATCTTACCAGGGAGGTCTGCTACCAAAGGCTCAGGTTTAGCACCACCAACTTGTCTATCATTTGCAGCACTAATATTGGCCCATGAGTCACCTAACTCTTGCGCATGATCTGTATGACGAATCAATCCCCATAAAGGCTGTGGTACAACATTCCCGAACAACATGTCTGTATCGCCTAAATTCATAATGCATGAATCTGCAGTCTGTGATAATTCCTTATCGTGCCCTGCAGGATTTTTACGGGGATCAGGTAAAGTCTGTTTAAGAGCCAGAACTTCAGCTCGCTTCCATGGAACATGTACCCAAACACGCTGAAAATGTGGCGGAACAGCTGGATTAGCGTTCGGGTCCCCTTCTCTCCAAACTGGGGGAACTTCTCTCATTGGATATTGTCGCACCTTTCTCCTAACAGAAGAATCAGGTTCAAACAGTGACTGAGAAGGATTCTCATTCCTAAACGACAACAACGTCTCAACTGCTTTCTCAACATCGGAACCCACTATCGTACCTTTCGCAAACTCTGACTGTACACGGATCAACTCAGGCGGAGCCTGTTCCAACTCACCATTTTCCAATTCTTCACAGAGAAGAGTACACATCTTGTCGAAAACATATCTCTGCTTCGGTGCTTCCCATTGACGGAAGACATCCGTAACAGATTCCACATCATATCCTAAAGGGCGTGTAACCCATTTACGCGCCATACGATCAAACATTTCTCTCTCTCTCGAATCAGGCAGTTGGCTACGTGACTGTTTACGCTCCGAACTAGGGGTCATACCAGATGACCCAAAGAGAGGAAGGCTAGCAACCGTATCAGTCATTCTCTGTCGAACAGAAGGAGAAGCCGACAAAAGAGCAGGAAGAAAAACAGGATGAGGCAAGACAGACGCAGAAGCAGTATCAGAAGGAGAATCAGGAAGGGTAGACGATACAAGAGGCAAAGTCGTAGGAAGTATAGACGAAGCATGTAGCAAAGTCGGCGGCCCTTGAGGAGGCTGCGTCATAAGAGTAGGAGCCAGCTGAAGAGGAACTGGTGGCTGTGGAATAGCTGGGAGCTGTACAACTGGAGGTTGCACAACTAAAGGTTGCCGAGGTGCTGTAGCACTCTGCGCATAAGGGGGTGGCGAACTCAACAAATGCGACATTAAAGGGTCTTTCTCAAGTTCCTTCGCTGCCTCTTGCTGAAGAAGCGGCAAAGCTGGATAGCATTTATCGATCACCATTTTACGTTGCCTGTGCAACTGCTCACTCATCTGTTCTTCTTCATTATCTTTAAACTGCATGGCAGCTTGCATTATCGAGATACCCCTTTCTCCCTTATTTCTCTTCGCTAATTTAATTTCCTTCTGTTTGGCTTCCTTTCGCCATAGGCGGAAAGAGTCAAACATTGCCGGCCGGGCTTTCTTCTTAAAGAGTTTAACCTCTAAATTATCTAGAACTTCGGTGTCAAAACTACCATATTGGGGCCTCTTTAGGACACCATCTTTCCTTGTGTACCTAACCCATACTTCATTATACGTGATAGGACCCACGCCATGCTTTACGTAAAGCTCATAGGTTGGAGTTCCAATTGGAGGAACCGGACACGAATCCTCTAATCGGGAGTCCCTATTTCGACCACAACAAAACAAATTTCCAAGTCTGCTAAGACCAGGCATCTTCGCTCACTAGTCTAGCTTCAAACTTCAAAGGATTATCGAAATACGATAGTCTCGTGAATACACGAATCCTTCGGCGTTGGTACTTGCAAGTTCCAAATCAAAGATCCCAAGGGGATACCCAAAACTAAGAACCAAAACTAAGGACTGGGAGACGCTCCACTCATACTTAACTGAGGTATCGATGACGTCACCAGAAGACCCGTCTATCGTCTCGCTCTACAAATCGTCTAAGGCTCCAAGACAGGGGGACAGTCAGGGCAGCAGTCCTTCGTAGCCGTCGGAAAGCGGGGAACCTCGCAGCAAAGACTTTCGGACCACGATGACATACAGGGGTCGATGAAGTGGCTGGCCTTCCTCCAGAATTTTCACACGAAGCTCCTCACGATCTTCAGGCTTTGGACCGGTACCGTTGAAGTCGCCCCACGTAGGGCGCCAAATGGAGAACCGGGTTTTTATGGACCCAGCGGTGCCAGGGGAAAACACCTGAAATCTCCGGATTCTCCTGTCTCAGAGTTACAGAAACGCGGCAACTTCTTGGTGACGTCAAAGTGCAAATTTATTGGCTGCAACCAGTAACAGAGATCCACGAAGTACAGTGGCTGTATATTCGTAGGAGACTGCTCAAATTTACAAAGTCAGTCAACCCTTTTTATACGAAATATTACGCTTCAGGCAAACATTCCTTCTTTACAGTAAACCAATCCCATGTGTACAATAAAAGCATTGCATGACAAGCCCACATTTTATTGTCCAGCCCACCATCAAGTATTGCATAACAAACCCACGTTTCATCGTCCAGCCCACCATCAATTTCTCGGCACGACCTAACGTTCTTCATCAGATAAATCGGCTGGACCCCTAATAAAAACGGGCACCTCCTCATCGTAAAACAGGTCATAAAGAACGGAGCAGAGACAGGTGTGTGTAAGATTTGACATAGTTGTGTGCAATAAAGGGTTTATGGTAGGCTGTGCCTTGATCCTAATCTCGATCGGCCACTGGGAAAGGAACTGGCTCAACAGCTTTGGCTTCGGGCAGTGGAGTCAGCTTGCCCAGGTCACCCAGAAGTCAGCTAAAAGGTGTACGTGTCCCAAAGACTCGTTTGGCCTTAGTCATCGGCCTATGTGAGGGCAACCACAAAATGGCTGCCGTACACAAAATGGAACCCAAGGGTTCAGAATGGAATCTCTGGTTTCACGGTGATCTCGTCATTTGAACACGACAAAAATACTCGTATATAGTATACTCGTCATTCTCGGTCTGCTGATACCAAAATCGTCATGATTCGACGATGTTTATGACACGGGTCCAGAATTCACGGAACCACAAAACCTACTAGCTCTTCCTTCTATGTTTGTGTTCTGAGCCCCTCCTTCTCCCCTCGGACCCACCAAGGATGTTTACTCTGTGTGTAAAGGCGCTTTTGTGTACTGGATTCATGTGAGGTGCAGAGCCCATTTTGGGTGTCTCCCTTGTAACTACGTAGCCTCTAAAGTTGTGCACTGTTCCATAACGTTAGTGACAATCTGCATACTCTCCCCTCACTGCATGCCCTGCCACTGCTTTTTAGACTCACTCCTCGAATTGAAATTCTTTGTAAAGCAGATGAACCTTGTAGGGAAGATTATAATCTCTTGGACACCACTTTGTACCTAATATCCCATACCTGGCCCATCATTTTTTTTACTTTCCATGATTTACTATATGTTAAATACTCCCTTGAAATAGTGCTCATTTTGCCCATGCTTCAGTCCATATGAAACTAGTCTTGGCCCACCCTCCCTCTTGTCCGTACAGTACCCTGGATCCTGCAGCTATTACATGCTCACCTGTCAAAAGAACTTACAGACGGAATAGAACTTTTCCTTCGGCTAGACACTGAACACTTTCTGTTAGTAACTCACTAGATGCAATCCCATTGGTGCCTGGCCTGTGTTATTGCATTGTTTGCATCAGATTCCCCTAGTGCCTGCCCTGTGTTATTGCATTGTTTGCATTAAATTCTCCTATAGCCTGTCCTGTGTTATTGCATTGTTTGCATCAGATTATGCTCGTGCCTGGCCTGTGTTATTGCATTGTTTGCATCAGATTCTCCTAGAGCCTGTCCTGTGTTATTGCATTGTTTGCATCAGATTATGCTCGTGCCTGGCCTGTGTTATTGCATTGTTTGCATCAGATTATACTCGTGCCTGGCCTGTGTTATTGCATTGTTTGCATCAGATTCTCCTAGAGCCTGTCCTGTGTTATTGCATTGTTTGCATCAGATTCTCCCAGAGCCTGTCCTGTGTTATTGCATTGTTTGCATCAGATTATGCTCGTGCCTGACCCGTGTTAATGCATTGTTTGCATCAGATTATACTCGTGCCTGGCCTGTGTTATTGCATTGTTTGCATCAGATTCTCCTAGAGCCTGTCCTGTGTTATTGCATTGTTTGCATCAGATTCTACTAGAGCCTGTCCTGTGTTATTGCATTGTTTGCATCAGATTCTCCTCGTGCCTGGCCTGTGTTATTGCATTGTTTGCATCAGATTCTCCTAGTGCCTGGCCCGTGCTATTGCACTGTTTGCATTAGATTCTCCTGGTGCCCGACCGGTGTTATTGTATTGTTTGCATCAGATTCTCCTTGTGCCTGGCCTGTGTTATTGCAGTGTTTCGTCAGACTCTCCTAGTGCCTGGCCTATGCTCTTGCATTGTTTACATCAGATTCTTCTAGTGCCTGGCCTGTGTCATTGCAGGGCTCGACAAATCCACTCGAATTTTCTGAGGTCGAGCTATTTTTAGGTCCTACTCGCCCTTTCTGGCGAGTAGGAAAATATACTAACTTTTGTCCTCCGTCTTTAAAAACTGAGCAAATGTGACAAGATATCAAGATTTAAAGGCCTTTTTATTGCTCACAAAGCAAATGAGCAATAAAGAGGCCTTTAAATCTTGTCATCTTGTCACATTTTCTCCGCTTTCAGAGACGGAGGTCAAGTAGGTTACTGTTAGGTCGAGGAGTTTTTTTTAAGTACTAGACCTGCAGGACTAGTACCATTTTTCAGATTTGTCGAGCCCTGCATTGCATTGTTTGCATCAGAATCTCCTAGTGCCTCACCCGTGTTTTTGCATTGTTTGCTTCAATCCCAGTACCTGGCATGTGTAATGGCATAGTTTGCATAAGATTCTCCTAGTGCCTAGCCTGTGTCATTTCATTGTATGCATCAGATTCTCCTCGTGCCTGGCCTGTGTTATTGCATTGTTTGCATAAAATTCTCCTAGTGCTCGGCCCGTGTTATTGCATTGTTTGCATAAAATTCTCCTAGTGCTCGGCCCGTTTTATTGCATTGTTTGCATCAACCCTAGTGCCTGGTCTCTGTTGTTGCATTGTTTTTTCAGACTCTCCTAGTGCCTGGCCTGTGTTATTGCATTGTTTGCATAAAATTCTCCTAGTGGCTGCCTTGTGTTATTGCATTGCTTGCATAAGATTCCTCTAGTGTCTGCCCTGTGTTATTGCATTTTTTGCATCAACCCTAGTGCCTGGTCTCTGTTATTGCATTGTTTTGTCAGACTCTCCTAGTGTTTGGCCTGTGTTATTGTACTGTTTGCATCAGATTCTCTTAGTGCCTGTCCTGCATTATTGCAATGTTTGCATCAGATTCTCCTCGTGCTTAGCCTGTGTTATTGCATTGTTTGCATCAAATTCACTTAGTGCCTGCGCTGTTTTATTGCATTGTTTGCATCAGATTCTCCTAGTGCCTGGCCTGTGTTATTGCATTGTTTGCATCAGATTCTCCTAGAGCCTGTCCTGTGTTATTGCATTGTTTGCATCAGATTCTCCTCGTGCCTGGCCTGTGTTATTGCATTGTTTGTGTCAGATTCTCCTAGTGCCTGGCCTGTGTTATTGCAGTGTTTGCATCAGATTCTCCTAGTCCTGGCGGCCTGTGTTATTGCATTGTTTGCATCAATCCTAGTGCCTGGCCTGTGTTATTGCATTTCTTGCATCAGAGTCTCCTAGTCCTGGCATGTGCTATTGCATTGTTTGCATACAATTCTCCTCGTGCCTGGCCTGTGTTATTGCATTGTTTGCATAAAATTCTCCTAGTACCTGGCCCGTGCTATTGCATTGTTTGCTTCAATCCCAGTACCTAGCTGTTGTTATGGCATCGTTTGCATCAGATTCTCCTAGTGCCTGGCCAGTGTTATTGTATTTTGAGCGTCAGATTCTTGTAGTGCCTGGCCTGCGTTTTTGCATTGTTTGCATAATATTCCTCTAGTGCCTGGCCTGTGTTATTGCATTGTTTGCTTCAATCCCAGTACCTAGCCTGTGTTATGGAATTGTTTGTATCAGATTCTCCTTGTGCCTTGTCTGTGTTATTCCATTATTTGCATCAATCCTAGTGACTGGCCTGGGTTATTGCATTGTTTGCATCAACCCTAGTGCCTGGCCTTTGCTATTGCATTGTTGTATCACTCCTATTACTTGGCCTGTGTTATTGCATTGCTTTCATCAGATTCACTTAGTGCCTGGTCTGTGTTATTGCAATGTTTAATCGGACTCACCTAGTGCCTGGCCCTTGTTATTGTATTGTTTGCATCAATCCTAGTGCCTGGCCTGTGTTGTTTCCTTGTTTGCATCAGATTCTACTAGTGCCTGGCCTGTGTTATTCCATTGTTTGCATCAGATTCTCTTAGTGCCCGTCCTGCGTTATTGCATTGTTTGCATCAGATTCTCCTCGTGCCTGGTTTGTATTTTAGCATTGTTTGCATCAGATTCTCCTAGAGCATGTCCTGTGTTATTGCATTGTTTGCATCAGATTCACCTAGTGCCTGCCCTGTGTTATTGCATTGTTTGCATAAAATTCTCCTATAGCCTGTCCTGTGTTATTGCATTGTTTGCATCAGATTATGCTCGTGCCTGGCCTGTGTTATTGCATTGTTTGCATCAGATTCTCCTAGAGCCTGTCCTGTGTTATTGCATTGTTTGCATCAGGTTCACCTAGTGCTTGGCCTGTGTTATTGCATTGTTTGCATCAGATTCTCCTAGTCCTGGCGGCCTGTGTTATTGCATTGTTTGCATCAACCCTAGTGCCTGGCCTGTGTTATTGCATTGTTTGCATAATATTCCTCTAGTGCCTGGCCTGTGTTATTGCATTGTTTGCTTCAATCCCAGTACCTAGCCTGTGTTATGGCATTGTTTGCATCACATTCTCCTAGTGCCTTGCTTTTGTTATTGCATTTAGAGCGTCAGATTCTCCTAATACTGGCCTGTGTTATTGCATTGTTTGAATCAGATTCTCCTAATGCCTGGCCCATGTTATTGCATTTTTTGCATACAATTCTCCTCGTGCCTGGCCTGTGTTATTGCTTTGTTTGCATAAAATTCTTCTAGTGCCTGGCCCGTGTTATTGCATTGTTTGCTTCAATTCCAGTACCTGGCCTG
This sequence comes from Lissotriton helveticus, assembly GCF_964261635.1. NCBI lineage: Eukaryota > Metazoa > Chordata > Amphibia > Caudata > Salamandridae > Lissotriton > Lissotriton helveticus. The sequence goes on from NW_027611758.1 coordinate 71,031, forward strand.
TGTTATGGCATCGTTTGCATCAGATTCTCCTAGTGCCTGGCTTTTGTTATTGCATTTTGAGCGTCAGATTCTCCTCGTGCCTGGCCTGTGTTATTGCATTGTTTGCATTTACCCTAGTGCCTGGCCTTTGTTATTGCATTGTTTGTATCACTCCTATTACTTGGCCTGTGTTATTGCATTGCTTTCATCAGATTCACTTAGTGCCTGGTCTGTGTTATTGCAATGTTTAATCAGACTCACCTAGTGCCTGGCCCTTGTTATTGTATTGCTTGCATCAATCCTAGTGCCTGGCCTGTGTTGTTTCCTTGTTTGCATCAGATTCTACTAGTGCCTGCCCTGTGGTAATGCATTGTTTGCATCAGATTCTTGTAGTGCCTGGCATGTGTTATTCCATTGTTTGTGTCAGATTCTCGTTATGCCTGGGCTGTGTCATTGCATTGTTTGCATCCTATTCTCCTATACCAGGCCTCTGTTATTGCATTTTGAGCGTCTAATTCTCCTAGTGCCTGGCCTGTGTTATTCCATTGTTTGCATCGGATTCCCCTAATACTTGGCTTGTGTTATTGCATTGTTTGCTTCAATCCTAGTACCTGGCTGTGTTATTGCATTGTTTGCATCATATTCTTGTAGTACCTGTCATGTGTTACTCCATTGTTTGTGTCAGATTCTACTGGTGCCTGGCCTGTGTTATTGCATTGTTTGCTTCAAATTCTCCTCGTGCCTGGCCTGTGTTATTGCATTGTTTACTACAATCCTAGTACCTGGCAGTGTGATTGCATTGTTTATATCACTTCTATTACTTGGCCTGTGTTATTGCATTACTTGCATTGAATTCACATAGCGCCTGGCCCTTGTTATTGTATTGTTTGCATCAATCCTAGTGCCTGGCCTGTGTTATTGCATTATTTGCATAAGATTCCTCTTGTGCTTGGCCTATGTTATGGCATTGTCTGCATCAGATTCTCCTAGTGCCTGGCCTGTTATTGCAATCTTAGCACCAACCCTAGTGCCTGGCCTGTGTTATTGCATTGTTTGCATCAGATTCTCCTAGTGCCTCATGCATGTTATTGTATTCTTTGCATAAACCCTAGCACCTGGCCTGTTTTATTGCATTTCTTGCATCAGATTCTCCTAGTCCTGGCCTGTGTTATTGCATTGTTTGCATTAGATTCTCCTAATGCCCGGCCTGTGTTATTGCATTGTTTGCATAAAATTCTCCTAGTGCCTGGCCTGCGTTATTGCATTGTTTGCATCAACCCTAGTGCCTGGCCTGTGTTATTACATTGTTTGCATAAGATTTCTCTAGTGTCTGGCTTGTGTTATTGCATTGTTTGCATCAACCCTAGTGCCTGGCTTGTGTTATTGCATTGTTTGCATCCGATTCTCCTAATACCTGGCCCATGTTATTGCATTGTTTGCATAAAATTCTCCTAGTGCCTGCCCTATGTTATTGCATTGTTTGCATAAGATTCCTCTAGTGTCTGGCCTGTGTTATTGCATTGTTTGCTTCAATCCTAGTACCTGGCTGTGTTATTGCATTGTTTGCATCAGATTCCTGTAGTACCTGTCATGTGTTATTCCATTGTTTGTGTCAGATTCTACTGGTGCCTGGCCTGTGTTATTGCATTGTTTGCTTCAAATTCTCCTCGTGCCTGGCCTGTGTTATTGCATTGTTTGCTACAATCCTAGTACCTGGCAGTGTGATTGCATTGTTTGTATCACTCCTATTACTTGGCCTGGGTTATTGCATTACTTGCATCGAATTCACATAGTGCCTGGCCCTTGTTATTGTATTGTTTGCATCAATCCTAGTGCCTGGCCTGTGTTATTGCATTATTTGCATAAGATTCCTCTTGTGCTTGGCCTATGTTATGGCATTGTCTGCATCAGATTCTCCTAGTGCCTGGCCTGTGTTATTGCAATCTTAGCACCAACCCTAGTGCCTGGCCTGTGTTATTGCATTGTTTGCATCAGATTCTCCTAGTGCCTCATGCATGTTATTGTATTCTTTGCATAAACCCTAGCGCCTGGCCTGTTTTTTTGTTTTTTTTTAGTTCACACATTTTTTTTATTGAGAGAGATAAGCAAGCATTACAATAATGAGCATATATCATGCATGGTTCCGGTATCAACAAAAGCAAGTATAACGGGAACAGAGGAGGGGTAAATTAAATTAAGATAAATCGAAAAACAAATAGTAAGGAAAAAAGAAAACACAGGCATTGCATCAGTACATTTTCAAGCTTACAGTCATAGGTGGTGCAAGATAACCATATAATTTAGTGAGGTCAGTAGCTTGGCCAAGTAGGCAGTCCGATCTATGACATAGCGTAGACAACAATTAAGCTGGTGGCTATTGAGGGGATTCTAGCAGGCAGGGTGCATGTGTGCATCAGATAATCATGGTGGTTTGAATAGGTCGAAGTGAGCGTCAAGCGAGGACCATAGTTTCCTATAGGGGGGACGCCAAGGTGTCGGCTCCTCTGAGGTTCGAAACCCAGTTGAGCCAGTGGGGTAAAGAAGCTTTGCCGGTGTCCTTCCAGTTATTCAGTATGATTTTGACCGCCGCTGTCAAGAGTAGGTCAAGTAGGGTTTTGTCATTTTCATTGAGGATGACAGCTTTGGTAAAACCCAGGACTAAGGTTGCAAATTCCCTCGGGAGCGAAACATGTAGCACTTTGGTAAGGAATTCGAAGATTCTATCCCAGTAGTCCGAGACACAGGGGCATTTGAATATTAGATGTTCAAGGTCCCCACCCTCCGCCATACAGTTCCAGCAGGAGTCATCTTCTTTGATGTTGTGCAAGAAGAGTCTCTTAGGAGTCCAGAAAGCTTTGTGGAGAAGCCAGAATTTAGTTTGAGATAGTGTAGGGCTGATTTTGTGTCGTGTGGTAGACTCCCATATTCTGGCCCACTCAGCTTCCGAAGTTGGTGTGGAAGAGTATGAATCCCAGAAGGACTATGTGGATGTTGTCAGTTTGGTGCTCTGTGGGCGGATCAGTTTGTACATTCTGGACACCTGATGACCCTGTCTATTAAGTGTGTGAAGGTAGCCAGGGAGGGAGGGGGTGATGTCGGTTAGATCTGTTTTGGAGAGTGCCAGTTTGAGGTGTAAGAAGTAATAGAAGTCTATGCTCTGGAGTTGAAACTTATTTTGTAGTTTGTTGAAAGTGAGTGGCAACGGACCATCAAACAGCTGGTGAGGGAAGTGTATACCCTTCTCTATCCAAGTAGGATTATTCAGTGGTTTCCCTTTGTATAGCAGTTTGGTATTGTTCCACAGCGATTCCCACCGTGATTTACAAAATTGGTGCGGTAAAAATTTGCTTACATGAAGGAGGGCAGCCTTCCTGTTTCTGAGGATGGTACCTGAGGATACAGTGGGTTGTGGCTTGGTAGTGAGGAGGGTGGAGGGGGGAAGGCCTTGCAGAAGGGATTTTTCCACCAACAGCCACACCGGGGAGTAGTCTGAGTGTGAAGTTAGCCAAAAAGACCCTTGTCTGGCTAAGAATGCGGTTTGATAGAGCTTAAAGTCAGCCAGATTGACGCCTCCTAGGGATTTATCAAGCGTAGTTTTTTCATGCTAATTCTGGCTTTTTTCCCTTGCCAAAGGAAAGAGGAAATTATTTTATCAAGTTTGGAGAGGAATTCTTTGGAGAAGGTGAGGGGTAGCATAGTGCTCAGGTAGTTGATTAGTGGCGATATCATCATTTTTATAGCTTCAACCCTTCCCCACCAAGTAATAAAGCGTGGGGACCAACCGTCAAGGATTCTTTTAACTTTTGTCAATGTCAACGTTTCGTTGTGTATGATGGTGCTCATTAATTTGTCGGTAAACTCTATCCCTAAATATTTTATAACTCCTGTTTGCCAAGTTAGACCCGAGTTACCAAGAACCTCTTTGGTGGTGAAGATGTTTAGTGGTTTAACCTCGGATTTGTCTTTGTTTAGCTTGTATCCCGACAAGTTCGAGTATTTGCTGATTGAGGTCATAAGACCCTCGATTGATTTGGCCGGGTTTTCTGTCGCAATCAAAATATCATCAGCATATGCTGCTAATTTTATCTGAGTATCTCCAAAGGAGACTCCCTGAATGTCTTCATTCCTTTTGATGTCAGTTAGAAGGGGTTCAAGGGCCAAAAGGAAGAGTGCCGGTGAAAGTGGGCAGCCCTGTCTGGTGCCTTGGTAGAGGCGAAATGGGTTGGAGAGGGTGCCATTGATTGCTATTCGAGCCGAAGGAGAGGAGTAAAGGGCCATCACCATTGTGATGAAGGATTGTCCGAGGTTGAATGAACGCATACAGTATTGAAGAAAAGACCATGATACCTTATTGAAGGCCTTTTCAGCGTCCTGGGTGATCACGACCATCGGAGATTGGGAGTTGTTAGCTTTCTCCAGTATATGGCACAGAAGTCTGGTATTGTCATTTGACATCCTGTGTTTCAGAAAGCCAACTTGCGACGGGCTTATTAATTTGGGAAGAACAGCGTTTAGGCGGTTTGCTAGGATCTTGGCATATATCTTGCAATCAAGATTTATCAAAGAGATGGGGCGGTAGTTTTTGGTGTGGAGAGGGTCTTTTCCCTCTTTAGGGATCACGATTATGTTAGCCTCACTCATTGAAGGTGAGATACATCCACTGGATGCCGTAGAGTTGAGAACAGTGTGGAGCGTAGGGGTAAGTTGGTTTTCAAAGGCTTTATAAAAAGATGCAGTGAAGCCATCTGGGCCGGGGGCTTTGTTATTTTTTAAAGATTTGATGGCCTCTGTGATCTCTGTTTTACTGATGGCGGATCCTAATCGTAGTTTGTCAGCTTCTGATAGTTTAGGAAGATCGAGAGAATCAAGATAGTCGGTGCAAGCTGCTATGTCCAGCGGCTTGTCGTTCTTGTAGAGCTCTTCATAGAAGGATTTAAATGTATCTAGGATTTTAGTTTGATTGGTGTGGGTAATATTTGTGGCGTCTTTTATTGATGATATGGTTGACAGCTTTTGCTTATGTTTGAGATACGAAGCTAGCAATTTACCTGCTTTATTTCCTTCGCAAAGTTTTAGGGCTTTGAAACGGTTAATCCAAACGCCCGCTCTTTTACTAGTTATGGCATTGTATTCATATTTCTTTTTAGTGAGGAGGTCGAGGGGTTTGTGGTCTTGGGGGTTGGCCTTGTGCTGGTCTTCTAGGATTCTGATATCTAGTTCCAATTGTTCCAGGTCTTTGTTTAATTTTTTATTGGTTTTAGCTCTAATATTTATAATGACTCCACGGATTGTGGCCTTAAGAGCGTCCCATAGAGTGTTAGGTTTGGTATTAGCGGTATTGTTTAGGAGTAAGTATCCCTCAATGGCGTCCCCTATCTTGAGTTTGTCCTCTGGGTTGGTTAGAATTTCATCATTAAAACGCCATCTTCTAGGTGGGCGAATCAAGCGGGAGCCTGCAAGTTTGGTGTGAATACATGCATGATCGGACACCAGTTTGGGAGCAATACCAGTTTCTTCAATCAGGTGTGCGAATGAGGTGGATAACAAAATGAAATCAATACGTGAATAGGAGTTATGTGGAGGAGAGTAAAAGGTGTAGTCTCTCCCATCGGGGTTCTGTAGTCGCCAAGAATCTTTGAGACAGTAGCGCTCACAGAGGCGTAGAAGGGGTGGAATGAGCATTTGGATTGTCTATCTAGTAAGGGGTCTAGGGGCAGGTTAAAATCACCCCCCACTATTAGTAGTTCATCTTGGGGGATATGTTCGATGGACCGAGAGACTGAGTCCCAGAATGTGGGATCATCGGAATTAGGGCCATATATATTCACTACGTGAATGGGATCATCCTCTCTACGTAGATGAGTCACTAGTAACCAGCCTTCTGTATCGTGAGTGTTTGATAGCAGTGTCAGATTGGCATTTTTCGACAACAGTGTGATTACTCCACCTTTCTTTTGTGGCGCAGGAGAGGACAGGACATGGGACGACCAATGTATGTTAAGGAATCGCAAGTCATCTTCAGATAGCTTGGTTTCCTGCAGAAGGACGATGTCTCCTTTTGTTTTTGCCAGATAGTCGAACACTTTCCGCCTTTTCACCGGGTGGTTAAGTCCTTTGACATTTAGTGATATTACTTTAAGATCGTCTTTGATTGAGTTGGAGTTAGCCATCTGTGAAATATTTTATCGCTCGGTGGAAAGCTGGCGGTGTGATGTGTGACAAGCGAGTTGTTGTGACAAGTTCGAGCACCTTACTCTGACAAAATCGGATAAGTTTCGATGCAACCTTTATTAATAAGACGTATAAGTAGGAGTATTGAGATGCGTGCCTGCAGCCTGGGGTGTGGATACAATAAGGGATAAAGTGGACTTGGTGTGGTGAGTTGTGCATGGTATCTCTGTGAAACTTAAACATCATCATAAAAAACAGGATGTGATACAAAATGAGGAGGAACCTACTGAGACTCTGACAAGCGTCTGCTCCTATATCCTCTCTCTTTTCCCCTTCCTCTAGGTGACCTCTCCCTCTCCCCCACCCTCCCTCCCCCCCAAATACGTACGTAGGGAGTACGACGACAGTACCATGCTACGCAAAACAGGAATAACAATAACAGTAATGAGTACATATTATCAATCCCAAGATGAATGTAGACGGTTAGTATAACCAACAAGAAAGTGACACAGAATACATTTTTTAGCAAAAATATGCATAAACAGGTCATAAAAAGTTTTGACCTAGTATGAAGCAAGTAGGTAAAGAACTGTTTTAAGATTATGAGTCTATCTAGTAAATACGCCCATGGTATACCAGTTGGGATGAGCTGCCGCCATCAAGTGTTAAGTTTGTGGAATATTAAGACCAAGTTTGGAGGCGCTACCTTGAGATGAGCAATTTGTATTGTTTGTACCCATTGTTCTAATTGTAACAATCTGCGTGAGGCAAAATCATTCAGAATCGTAAACAGTCACATATTACACAAAGTCACTGTGATGGCCATAGAGGCCACGATTACAAACTCACGGTACTGAGGAATCGATGAGCCTGACAGGCAGTACTTAGGAACGCGGCCAAGAGCCGAGTAAAGTTCTACGGTGGAGGATCCTATCGAGGCAACCGCTGCTGGACCACTGGAGGAGTGATGAATGACATGGAACTAACTGGCTACGTCTTGTTGACTCGGACAAGTGGTCTTTCTTTTGTTGGAGAGACCGGTTGATTGATCCATTTCTTGCGTTGGGCATTCTTCGAGATGATGCGCCAGGTCTCTCGGGTCCGTGAAGAATCTTGGACCATTTATCATAATTCTGAACTTGGCTGGTCCTGCGAAAGAGAAGGGGATGTTCTTGGATCTAAGTTTGGGTCGGAGGTCCAGGAAGCCCTTGCGTACATCCACCGTGTCTTTGGAGACGTCCTGCGTGAAGATGATCTTGTGGCCTTCCCAGGTAATGGAGTGATTTTTCCTTGCATATTGGAGAATCAGTTCAGCGTGTTGATATCTGAGCGACTTGCAGATCATTGGCCTGGGCCCTTCAGCATTCCTGCTCGTGAAGGTAGGGATCCTATGTGCCCTGTCCAGTTCGAGGCCATGTTGGAACTCAGTCTTGGTAACCATGGGGATCCATGATTCTAGAAAGGCCACGCAAGAGTCAGCATAATTTTCTGCGTTTTCTGGTATGCCGAAAATTCTAACGTTGCCCCGTCTGTTGCGGTCCTCCAACTCCGCATTATGGCGTCTGAGGGCGTCGGTGGTGTTTTCCAGGCGCTGGATTCTGGATGTTGATTGTCGCGACAGATCTTCCACATCGCTAATCCGTTGTTCTGCGGCTCCCAGGCCTGAGTTTAAAGCGCTCATGTCGGCCCTAATTGCGGTCAATTCGAGTTGCATTGAGTCTGTATTAGCTTTGGTTGATTTGGAGATATCCGTAAGGTCTGACAGTTTCTTCAATATCATCTCCATTGTAGCCGCCATGTCTGCTCTGCTTTTGATGGGTGAGTCGGAAATCAGAGGCTCTGGTTTCACCTTTTTTGGGTTGTTCCTGTCTTCTCTGTTTGCCATTGTGCTAGGGACGTTTGGCACTATTAACCTCGCTGATCTTGTGTAGCAGGAGCTTGGTTCAAGAGGGTCCAGATGGCGAGTGCGATAGAGCAGTGGTCAGTGTCCAATGCGTGGGCAAGAGTTGGTGGGCAGGAGCCTAAAGCCACACGGCTCCAAGGGTGGTACGTGTCAGTCACCAGAAGCACAAGAACGTGGGCAGATTATCGTCTTCGTTAGTGCTGGATTTGAGTTGGTTCAAGACCTCATCAAATAAGGAAGAGCTAATGGGACTCACTTATAGAGGACCGCCTCCACGTGGTAGTAATAGCAATAGCAACACCCCAGCACTCATTCCCCAGCTTTCCGCCTCCACGTGGTAGTGATGGCAATAGCAACTCCCCAGCGCTCATTCCTCATGTTGGCATTGGTGAAAGTAAATTGTTGGTCTGGGGGCTTATGTTGGACGAAGTTACTGCCTCCTGATTTGAGTTTCGCCGACTTGTTAGGGATATCAGGGCCAATGAGGTGCTCTCCCTACTCTCCCTGTACTTAGCTGAGTAGGAGCGTGGTTGGTAGAGATTCCTCTGTTGTTGAAAAACAGTGGGGCAGTGTCCCAGTCGAAATTTGGCTAAGCGCTGGTTAGATCACCTCATATAGTGTCAGGGGGAAGAGGATGAGCACTTTTCCTTCGTTTGCTTGCTCCCTAGTCGCTCGTTTAAGCGCTCGCGTTACTGAGGAGCCGCCATTTTAGGGTCAGGCAGGACGCGCTGATCAAATAAATGATGCGGGCGGATAGGTGGTAATCCTCACCTTAAAAAAAGAGATCTGTGTGGCTTTGGAGCGGCTCATGTTCCCTCGGGTGTTTCGGTCCTGATCTGCGATGGTAGGGTGCGAAGACACTACCTTCCGTCAGGCGACGCCGTCCTGACATCGTTATTTACAACAAGGGGTGGTGATGGACAGAGTCTCTGAATTACGCAGAGTACTCTCACCCAGTCAAGAGATCAGGGCTAGATCCAACACCGTTTTTTAGCTCATTGCACCATCCCAGTTTCAGAACCTGGCTGTATGCAAATTAGTCTGTCCCTGGCCCAGTGCATCATGGGAACAGGGCAGACCAGACTACAAAAGCCAATTCTTACACTGGGAAGGAAACAAGCTTCCGGGGACCGGTTTCTCGCATTTCAGCCGTCTTCGGCCCGGCTTGCTTGAATCCTGATGGTGCAATGAGCAAGGGACTCACATCTGAGTATACCCTTAAACGCTTAGGGTGGACAAAATTATTTACAACAAGGGGTGGTGATGGACAGAGTCTCTGAATAAAGCAGAGTACTCTCACCCAGTCAAGAGATCGGGGCTAGATCCAACACCGTTTTTTAGCTCATTGCACCATCCCAGTTTCAGAACCTGGCTGTATGCAAATTAGTCTGTCCCTGGCCCAGTGCATCATGGGAACAGGGCAGACCAGACTACAAAAGCCAATTCTTACACTGGGAAGGAAACAAGCTTCCGGGGACCAGTTTCTGGCATTTCAGCCGTCTTCGGCCCGGCTTGCTTGAATCCTGATGGTGCAATGAGCAAGGGACTCACATCTGAGTATACCCTTCCACGCTTAGGGTGGACAAAATTATTTACAACAAGGGGTGGTGATGGACAGAGTCTCTGAATTAAGCAGAGTACTCTCACCCAGTCAAGAGATCAGGGCTAGATCCAACACCGTTTTTTTAGCTCATTGCACCATCCCAGTTTCAGAACCTGGCTGTATGCAAATTAGTCTGTCCCTGGCCCAGTGCATCATGGGAACAGGGCAGACCAGACTACAAAAGCCAATTCTTACACTGGGAAGGAAACAAGCTTCCGGGGACCGTTTTCTGGCATTTCAGCCGTCTTCGGCCCGGCTTGCTTGAATCCTGATGGTGCAATGAGCAAGGGACTCACATCTGAGTATACCCTTCCACGCTTAGGGTGGACAAAATTATTTACAACAAGGGGTGGTGATGGACAGAGTCTCTGAATTAAGCAGAGTACTCTCACCCAGTCAAGATATCAGGGCTAGATCCAACACCGTTTTTTAGCTCATTGCACCATCCCAGTTTCAGAACCTGGCTGTATGCAAATTAGTCTGTCCCTGGCCCAGTGCATCATGGGAACAGGGCAGACCAGACTACAAAAGCCAATTCTTACACTGGGAAGGAAACAAGCTTCCGGGGACCGGTTTCTGGCATTTCAGCCGTCTTCGGCCCGGCTTGCTTGAATCCTGATGGTGCAATGAGCAAGGGACTCACATCTGAGTATACCCTTCCACGCTTAGGGTGGACAAAATTATTTACAACAAGGGGTGGTGATGGACAGAGTCTCTGAATTAAGCAGAGTACTCTCACCCAATCAAGAGATCAGGGCTAGATCCAACACCGTTTTTTAGCTCATTGCACCATCCCAGTTTCAGAACCTGGCTGTATGCAAATTAGTCCGTCCCTGGCCCAGTGCATCATGGGAACAGGGCAGACCAGACTACAAAAGCCAATTCTTACACTGGGAAGGAAACAAGCCTCCGGGGACCGGTTTCTGGCATTTCAGCCGTCTTCGGCCCGGCTTGCTTGAATCCTGATGGTGCAATGAGCAAGGGACTCACATCTGAGTATACCCTTCCACGCTTAGGGTGGACAAAATTATTTACAACAAGGGGTGGTGATGGACAGAGTCTCTGAATTGAGCAGAGTACTCTCACCCAGTCAAGAGATCAGGGCTAGATCCAACACCGTTTTTTAGCTCATTGCACCATCCCAGTTTCAGAACCTGGCTGTATGCAAATTAGTCCGTCCCTGGCCCAGTGCATCATGGGAACAGGGCAGACCAGACTACAAAAGCCAAGAGTGGTCTGATTAATTCAGACACTCTGTTCATCACCACCCCCTTTTCTGAATCGTTTTTGGCCACTATAGGTGTGGCAGGGTATACTCAGACATGAGTCCCTTGCTCACTGCTCCATCAGGATTCAAGCAAGCCGGGCCGACGAGGCTAAAATGCCAGAAACCGGTCCCCGGTGGCTTGTCTCCTTTCTGGTGAAGAATTGGCTTGGTATTTTGGTCTGCCCTGTTCCCATGATGCACTGGGCCAGGGACAGACTAATTTGCATATAGCCAGGTTCTGAGCTGGGATGGGGCAGTGAGCTAAATAACGGTGATGGATCAAGCCCTGATCTTTGGACTGGGTAAGAGTGGTCTGCGTAATTCAGACACTCTGTTCATCACCACCCCCTTTTCTGAATCGTTTTTGGCCACTATAGGTGTGGCAGGGTATACTCAGACATGAGTCCCTTGCTCACTGCTCCATCAGGATTCAAGCAAGCCGGGCCGACGGGGCTGAAATGCCAGAAACCGGTCCCCGGTAGCTTGTCTCCTTTCTGGTGAAGAATTGGCTTGGTAGTTTGGTCTGCCCTGTTCCCATGATGCACTGGGCCAGGGACAGACTAATTTGCATATAGCCAGGTTCTGAGCTGGGATGGGGCAGTGAGCTAAATAACGGTGATGGATCAAGCCCTGATCTTTGGACTGGGTAAGAGTGGTCTGCTTAATTCAGACACTCTGTTCATCACCACCCCCTTTTCTGAATCGTTTTTGGCCACTATAGGTGTGGCAGGGTATACTCAGACATGAGTCCCTTGCTCACTGCTCCATCAGGATTCAAGCAAGCCGGGCCGACGAGGCTGATATGCCAGAAACCGGTCCCCGGTGGCTTGTCTCCTTTCTGGTGAAGAATTGGCTTGGTAGTTTGGTCTGCCCTGTTCCCATGATGCACTGGGCCAGGGACAGACTAATTTGCATATAGCCAGGTTCTGAGCTGGGATGGGGCAGTGAGCTAAATAACGGTGATGGATCAAGCCCTAATCTTTGGACTGGGTAAGAGTGGTCTGCTTAATTCAGACACTCTGTTCATCACCACCCCCTTTTCTGAATCGTTTTTGGCCACTATAGGTGTGGCAGGGTATACTCAGACATGAGTCCCTTGCTCACTGCTCCATCAGGATTCAAGCAAGCCGGGCCGACGAGGCTGAAATGCCAGAAACCGGTCCCCGGTAGCTTGTCTCCTTTCTGGTGAAGAATTGGCTTGGTAGTTTGGTCTGCCCTGTTCCCATGATGCACTGGGCCAGGGACAGACTAATTTGCATATAGCCAGGTTCTGAGCTGGGATGGGGCAGTGAGCTAAATAACGGTGATGGATCAAGCCCTGATCTTTGGACTGGGTAAGAGTGGTCTGCTTAATTCAGACACTCTGATCATCACCACCCCCTTTTCTGAATCGTTTTTGGCCACTATAGGTGTGGCAGGGTATACTCAGACATGAGTCCCTTGCTCACTGCTCCATCAGGATTCAAGCAAGCCGGGCCGACGAGGCTGAAATGCCAGAAACCGGTCCCCGGTAGCTTGTCTCCTTTCTGGTGAAGAATTGGCTTGGTAGTTTGGTCTGCCCTGTTCCCATGATGCACTGGGCCAGGGATAGACTAATTTGCATATAGCCAGGTTCTGAGCTGGGATGGGGCAGTGAGCTAAATAACGGTGATGGATCAAGCCCTGATCTTTGGACTGGGTAAGAGTGGTCTGCTTAATTCAGACACTCTGTTCATCACCACCCCCTTTTCTGAATCGTTTTTGGCCACTATAGGTGTGGCAGGGTATACTCAGACATGAGTCCCTTGCTCACTGCTCCATCAGGATTCAAGCAAGCCGGGCCGACGAGGCTGAAATGCCAGAAACCGGTCCCCGGTAGCTTGTCTCCTTTCTGATGAAGAATTGGCTTGGTAGTTTGGTCTGCCCTGTTCCCATGATGCACTGGGCCAGGGACAGACTAATTTGCATATAGCCAGGCTCTGAGCTGGGATGGGGTAGTGAGCTAAATAACGGTGATGGATCAAGCCCTGATCTTTGGACTGGGTAAGAGTGGTCTGCTTAATTCAGACACTCTGTTCATCACCACCCCCTTTTCTGAATCATTTTTGGCCACTATAGGTGTGGCAGGGTATACTCAGACATGAGTCCCTTGCTCACTGCTCCATCAGGATTCAAGCAAGCCGGGCCGACGAGGCTGAAATGCCAGAAACCGGTCCCCGGTAGCTTGTCTCCTTTCTGGTGAAGAATTGGCTTGGTAGTTTGGTCTGCCCTGTTCCCATGATGCACTGGGCCAGGGACAGACTAATTTGCATATAGCCAGGTTCTGAGCTGGGATGGGGCAGTGAGCTAAATAACGGTGATGGATCAAGCCCTGATCTTTGGACCGGGTAAGAGTGGTCTGCTTAATTCAGACACTCTGTTCATCACCACCCCCTTTTCTGAATCGTTTTTGGCCACTATAGGTGTGGCAGGGTATACTCAGACATGAGTCCCTTGCTCACTGCTCCATCAGGATTCAAGCAAGCCGGGCCGACGAGGCTGATATGCCAGAAACCGGTCCCCGGTGGCTTGTCTCCTTTCTGGTGAAGAATTGGCTTGGTAGTTTGGTCTGCCCTGTTCCCATGATGCACTGGGCCAGGGACAGACTAATTTGCATATAGCCAGGTTCTGAGCTGGGATGGGGCAGTGAGCTAAATAACGGTGATGGATCAAGCCCTGATCTTTGGACTGGGTAAGAGTGGTCTGCTTAATTCAGACACTCTGTTCATCACCACCCCCTTTTCTGAATCGTTTTTGGCCACTATAGGTGTGGCAGGGTATACTCAGACATGAGTCCCTTGCTCACTGCTCCATCAGAATTCAAGCAAGCCGGGCCGACGAGGCTGAAATGCCAGAAACCGGTCCCTGGTAGCTTGTCTCCTTTCTGGTGAAGAATTGGCTTGGTAGTTTGGTCTGCCCTGTTCCCATGATGCACTGGGCCAGGGACAGACTAATTTGCATATAGCCAGGTTCTGAGCTGGGATGGGGCAGTGAGCTAAATAACGGTGATGGATCAAGCCCTGATCTTTGGACTGGGTAAGAGTGGTCTGCTTAATTCAGACACTCTGTTCATCACCACCCCCTTTTCTGAATCGTTTTTGGCCACTATAGGTGTGGCAGGGTATACTCAGACATGAGTTACTTGCTCACTGCTCCATCAGGATTCAAGCAAGCCGGGCCGACGAGGCTGAAATGCCAGAAACCGGTCCCCGGTAGCTTGTCTCCTTTCTGGTGAAGAATTGGCTTGGTAGTTTGGTCTGCCCTGTTCCCATGATGCACTGGGCCAGGGACAGACTAATTTGCATATAGCCAGGTTCTGAGCTGGGATGGGGCAGTGAGCTAAATAACGGTGATGGATCAAGCCCTGATCTTTGGAATGGGTAAGAGTGGTCTGCTTAATTCAGACACTCTGTTCATCACCACCCCCTTTTCTGAATCGTTTTTGGCCACTATAGGTGTGGCAGGGTATACTCAGACATGAGTCCCTTGCTCACTGCTCCATCAGGATTCAAGCAAGCCGGGCCGACGAGGCTGAAATGCCAGAAACCGGTCCCCGGTAGCTTGTCTCCTTTCTGGTGAAGAATTGGCTTGGTAGTTTGGTCTGCCCTGTTCCCATGATGCACTGGGCCAGGGACAGACTAATTTGCATATAGCCAGGTTCTGAGCTGGGATGGGGCAGTGAGCTAAATAACGGTGATGGATCAAGCCCTGATCTTTGGACTGGGTAAGAGTGGTCTGCTTAATTCAGACACTCTGTTCATCACCACCCCCTTTTCTGAATCGTTTTTGGCCACTATAGGTGTGGCAGGGTATACTCAGACATGAGTCCCTTGCTCACTGCTCCATCAGGATTCAAGCAAGCCGGGCCGACGAGGCTGAAATGCCAGAAACCGGTCCCCGGTAGCTTGTCTCCTTTCTGGTGAAGAATTGGCTTGGTAGTTTGGTCTGCCCTGTTCCCATGATGCACTGGGCCAGGGACAGACTCATTTGCATATAGCCAGGTTCTGAGCTGGGATGGGGCAGTGAGCTAAATAACGGTGATGGATCAAGCCCTGATCTTTGGACTGGGTAAGAGTGGTCTGCTTAATTCAGACACTCTGATCATCACCACCCCCTTTTCTGAATCGTTTTTGGCCACTATAGGTGTGGCAGGGTATACTCAGACATGAGTCCCTTGCTCACTGCTCCATCAGGATTCAAGCAAGCCGGGCCGACGAGGCTGAAATGCCAGAAACCGGTCCCCGGTAGCTTGTCTCCTTTCTGGTAAAGAATTGGCTTGGTAGTTTGGTCTGCCCTGTTCCCATGATGCACTGGGCCAGGGATAGACTAATTTGCATATAGCCAGGTTCTGAGCTGGGATGGGGCAGTGAGCTAAATAACGGTGATGGATCAAGCCCTGATCTTTGGACTGGGTAAGAGTGGTCTGCTTAATTCAGACACTCTGTTCATCACCACCCCCTTTTCTGAATCGTTTTTGGCCACTATAGGTGTGGCAGGGTATACTCAGACATGAGTCCCTTGCTCACTGCTCCATCAGGATTCAAGCAAGCCGGGCCGACGAGGCTGAAATGCCAGAAACCGGTCCCCGGTAGCTTGTCTCCTTTCTGGTGAAGAATTGGCTTGGTAGTTTGGTCTGCCCTGTTCCCATGATGCACTGGGCCAGGGACAGACTTATTTGCATATAGCCAGGTTCTGAGCTGGGATGGGGCAGTGAGCTAAATAACGGTGATGGATCAAGCCCTGATCTTTGGACTGGGTAAGAGTGGTCTGCTTAATTCAGACACTCTGTTCATCACCACCCCCTTTTCTGAATCGTTTTTGGCAACTATAGGTGTGGCAGGGTATAGTCAGACATGAGTCCCTTGCTCACTGCTCCATCAGGATTCAAGCAAGCCGGGCCGACGAGGCTGAAATGCCAGAAACCGGTCCCCGGTAGCTTGTCTCCTTTCTGATGAAGAATTGGCTTGGTAGTTTGGTCTGCCCTGTTCCCATGATGCACTGGGCCAGGGACAGACTAATTTGCATATAGCCAGGCTCTGAGCTGGGATGGGGTAGTGAGCTAAATAACGGTGATAGATCAAGCCCTGATCTTTGGACTGGGTAAGAGTGGTCTGCTTAATTCAGACACTCTGTTCATCACCACCCCCTTTTCTGAATCGTTTTTGGCCACTATAGGTGTGGCAGGGTATACTCAGACATGAGTCCCTTGCTCACTGCTCCATCAGGATTCAAGCAAGCCGGGCCGACGAGGCTGAAATGCCAGAAACCGGTCCCCGGTAGCTTGTCTCCTTTCTGGTGAAGAATTGGCTTGGTAGTTTGGTCTGCCCTGTTCCCATGATGCACTGGGCCAGGGACAGACTAATTTGCATATAGCCAGGTTCTGAGCTGGGATGGGGCAGTGAGCTAAATAACGGTGATGGATCAAGCCCTGATCTTTGGACTGGGTAAGAGTGGTCTGCTTAATTCAGACACTCTGTTCATCACCACCCCCTTTTCTGAATCGTTTTTGGCCACTATAGGTGTGGCAGGGTATACTCAGACATGAGTCCCTTGCTCACTGCTCCATCAGGATTCAAGCAAGCCGGGCCGACGAGGCTGAAATGCCAGACACCGGTCCCCGGTAGCTTGTCTCTTTTCTGGTGAAGAATTGGCTTGGTAGTTTGGTCTGCCCTGTTCCCATGATACACTGGGCCAGGGACAGACTAATTTGCATATAGCCAGGTTCTGAGCTGGGATGGGGCAGTGAGCTAAATAACGGTGATGGATCAAGCCCTGATCTTTGGACTGGGTAAGACTGGTCTGCTTAATTCAGACACTCTGTTCATCACCACCCCCTTTTCTGAATCGTTTTTGGCCACTATAGGTGTGGCAGGGTATACTCAGACATGAGTCCCTTGCTCACTGCTCCATCAGGATTCAAGCAAGCCGGGCCGACGAGGCTGAAATGCCAGAAACCAGTCCCCGGTAGCTTGACTCCTTTCTGGTGAAGAATTGGCTTGGTAGTTTGGTCTGCCCTGTTCCCATGATGCACTGGGCCAGGGACAGACTAATTTGCATATAGCCAGGTTCTGAGCTGGGATGGGGTAGTGAGCTAAATAACGGTGATAGATCAAGCCCTGATCTTTGGACTGGGTAAGAGTGGTCTGCTTAATTCAGACACTCTGTTCATCACCACCCCCTTTTCTGTATCGTTTTTGGCCACTATAGGTGTGGCAGGGTATACTCAGACATGAGTCCCTTTCTCACTGCTCCATCAGGATTCAAGCAAGCCGGGCCGACGAGGCTGAAATGCCAGAAACCGGTCCCCGGTAGCTTGTCTCCTCTCTGGTGAAGAATTGGCTTGGTAGTTTGGTCTGCCCTGTTCCCATGATGCACTGGGCCAGGGACAGACTAATTTGCATATAGCCAGGTTCTGAGCTGGGATGGGGCAGTGAGCTAAATAACGGTGATGGATCAAGCCCTGATCTTTGGACTGGGTAAGAGTGGTCTGCTTAATTCAGACACTCTGTTCATCACCACACCCTTTTCTGAATCGTTTTTGGCCACTATAGGTGTGGCAGGGTATACTCAGACATGAGTCCCTTGCTCACTGCTCCATCAGGATTCAAGCAAGCCGGGCCGACGAGGCTGAAATGCCAGAAACCGGTCCCCGGTAGCTTGTCTCCTTTCTGGTGAAGAATTGGCTTGGTAGTTTGGTCTGCCCTGTTCCCATGATGCACTGGGCCAGGGACAGACTAATTTGCATATAGCCAGGTTCTGAGCTGGGATGGGGCAGTGAGCTAAATAACGGTGATGGATCAAGCCCTGATCTTTGGACTGGGTAAGAGTGGTCTGCTTAATTCAGACACTCTGTTCATCACCACCCCCTTTTCTGAATCGTCCTGACATCGAGGCGCCATTTTAGCACACACCGATGTCGGCGCGTGGCGGGGTGAAAAAAACAGCTTTCGTTCACCAATAAGGGTCGGTAAGTCCCGTTTAAGGCTCCGGAGGGTGCCCCATGACTTTAGGCAGTAATGTCCGTGAACAGCAGCTGCAGCGTGTCGTGGTATCGGTGAGAAAGGGATCGATGTCGCTCTCCTGTAGTGCGGAGCTCCCGGTTAGGCGGCCATTCCCACTGCCGTCCAAGCCACGCCCCACGCCTGGCCTGTTTTATTGCATTACTTGCATCAGATTCTCCTAGTCCTGGCCTATGTTATTGCATTGTTTGCATAAAATTCTCCTAGTGCCTGGCCCGCGTTATTGCATTGTTTGCATCAACCCTAGTGCCTGGCCTGTGTTATTACATTGTTTGCATAAGATTCCTCTAGTGTCTGGCTTGTGTTATTGCATTGTTTGCATCAACCCTAGTGCCTGGCTTGTGTTATTGCATTGTTTGCATCCGATTCTCCTAATACCTGGCCCATGTTATTGCATTGTTTGCATACAATTCTCCTAGTGCCTGCCCTATGTTATTGCATTGTTTGCATAAGATTCCTCTAGTGTCTGGCCTGTGTTGTTGCATTGTTTGCTTCAATCCCAGTACCTGGCCTGTGTTATTGCATTGTTTGCATGAGATTCTCCTAGTGCCTGGCCTGTGTTATTGCATTTTGAGCATCAGATTCTCCTAGTGCCTGGCCTTTGGTATTGCATTGGTTGCATAATATTCCTCTAGTGCCTGGCCTGTGTTATTGCATTGTTTGCTTCAATCCCAGTACCTAGCTTGTGTTATGGCACTGTCTGCATCAGATTTTCCTAGTGCCTAGCCTGTGTTATTGCATTGTTTGCATCAACCCTAGTGCCTGCCCTTTGTTATTGCATTGTTTGTATCACTCCTATTACTTGGCCTGTGTTATTGCATTGCTTTCATCAGATTCACATAGTGCCTGGTCTTTGTTATTGCAATGTTTCATCAGACTCACCTAGTGCCTGGCCCTTGTTATTGTATTGTTTGCATCAATCCTAGTGCCTGGCCTGTGTTGTTTCCTTGTTTGCATCAGATTCTACTAGTGCCTGGCCTGTGTTAATGCATTGTTTGCATCAGATTCTTGTAGTGCCTGGCATGTGTTATTCCATTTTTTGTGTCTGATTCTCGTTATGCCTGGGCTGTGTCATTGCATTATTTGCATCCTATTCTCCTACTGCCAGGCCTGTGTTATTGCATTTTGAGCGTCAGATTCTCCTAGTGCCTGGCCTGTGTTATTGCATTGCTTGCATCAATCCTAGTGCCTGGCCTTTGTTATTGCATTGTTTGCATCAGATTCCCCTAGTACTTGGCTTGTGTTATTGCATTGTTTGCTTCAATCTTAGTACCTGGCTGTGGTATTGCATTGTTTGTATCAATCCTATTACTTGGCCTGTGTTATTGCATTGCTTGCATCAGATTCACATAGTGCCTGGTCTGTGTTATTGCATTGTTTCGTCCGACTCACCTAGAGCCTGGCCCTTGTTATTGTATTGTTTGCCTCAATCCTAGTGCCTGGCCTGTGTTATTGCATTGTTTGCATAAGATTCCTCTTGTGCTTGGCCTGTGTTAGTGCATTGTTTGCGTCAATCCCAGTACCTGGCCTATGTTATGGCTTTGTCTGCATCAGATTCTCCTAGTGCCTGGCCTGTGTTATTGCATTCTTTGCATCAACCCTAGTGCCTGACCTGTGTTATTGCATTGTTTGCATCAGATTCTCCTAGTGCCTGGCCTGTGTTATTGCATTGTTTGCATGAAATTCTCCTAGTGCCTGGCCTGTGTTATTGCATTGTTTGTGTCAGATTCTCCTAGTGCCTGACCTGTGCTATTGCATTGTTTGCATAAGATTTCTCTAGTGCCCGGCCTGTGTTATGGCATTTTTTGCATCAGATCTCCTAGTGCGTGGCCTATGTTATTGCATTGTTTGCGTCAGATTCTCCAAATGCCTGGCCTTTGTTATTGCATTGTTTGCATCACATTCTCCTAATGCCTGGACTGTGTTATTGCATTGTTAGCATCATATTCTCCTCGTGCCTGGCCTGTGGTATTGTATTGTTTGCATCAGATTCTCCTAGTGCCTGGCCTGTGTTATTGTATTGTTTGCATCAAGCCTAGTGCCTGGCCGGTGTTATTGCATTGTTTGCATCAGATACTCTAGTGCCTGGCCTTTGTTATTGCATTGTTTGCATCAGATTCTCCTAGTGCCTGGACTGTATTATTGCATTGTTTGCATCAGATTCTCCTCGTGCCTGGCCTGTTTTTTTGTACTGTTTGCATCAGATTCTCCTAGTGCCGCTCTTGAATGACCAGCGACATGTACAATAATAATGTAAGTAAGTCTATCGAACATCCAATAATTTATTTCTTGATCCAAAAACGGACGTAATCATATGTCCTCTTTCAATTGTATGTTCCATAAGTTGCTGTTTTTCAGTAAACCAGTCCTAGCAGCATAACTCGAAACAACAGTCTCGGCGAAGACTGACCCTCAATACAGCGCGATTCATGGCGCATCATCTTCTTTGGTTCCTAATCTAACATCAATTACTCATTCACCGAGGACGAACCATCATTTTTGTATAAACAGTTTTTTCACCTTGCGTCCCTCGCTGTGTTCACCCACATGTCACTCACGCCGTCACTCTTTGTTTCACTATCACTTAGTGCATAAAGCCCCCTTGGGTTGCCACCGCATTATATGCCTCCAGTGCTGCTTTTGACTGTTTTGTATAAAATATGTCCTTAAATATATGATGCTATATGCACTTCTAAAAACTGAAATATCTGAGTCTCTCTTCCTTTGTCGTCCATGTTCTTTGTAATGTCTTGTACATGCAAATATATCTCCCGCTCTAGTGAATCCAATTTAGATATTGTTTTATGCATATGTACACCCAGATCTCAATCTGGTGTACGGGTTATACTCCTGTTGCTTTTCCCCAAGTTTTCTTTACAGCATGTGCAAGATGTATTGAGCATATTTATAAATGCCTTCCACCAATATCTTCATTTCATGGAAAAAGTTAGAAGAAGGTTGAGACCTTTTCTTTTACCCGTGGAGCAAAAGCTGCTTGTTGTAGGGGACTACTGTCCCCACAACCACTCCATGACACTACTAACTACAGTAGTCAGTTTCCAGTAACGTGTCCCTGAACACCTACTAGGTCTTCCTTCTATGTTTGTGTTCTGAGCCCCTCCTTCTGCCCTCGGACCCACCAAGGATGTTTACTCTGTGTGTAAAGGCACTTTCGTGTACTGGATTCATGTGAGGTGCAGAGCCCATTTTGGGTGTCTCCCTTGTAACTACGTAGCCTCTAAAGTTGTGCGCTGTTCCATAACGTTAGTGACAATCTGCATTCTCTCCTCTCACTGCATGCCCTGCCACTGCTTTTTAGAGTCACTCCTCGAATTGAAATTCTTTGTAAAGCAGATGAACCTTGTAGGGAAGATTATAATCTCTTGGACACCACTTTGTACGTAATATCCCATACCTGGACCATCATTTTTTTTACTTTGCATGATTTACTATATGGTAAATACTCCCTTGAAATAGTGCTCATTTTGCCCATGCTTCAGTCCATATGAAACTAGTCTTGGCCCACCCTCCCTCTTGTCCGCACAGTACCCTGGATCCAGCAGCTATTACATGCTCATCTGTCAAAAGAACTTACAGACGGAATAGAACTTTTCCTTCAGCTAGACACTGAACACTCTCTGTTAGTAACTCACTGGATGCAATCCCATTGGTGCCTGGCCTGTGTTATTGCATTGTTTGCATCAGATTCACCTAGTGCCTGCCCTGTGTTATTGCATTGTTTGCATAAAATTCTCCTAGAGCCTGTCCTGTGTTATTGCATTGTTTGCATCAGATTATGCTCGTGCCTGGCCTGTGTAATTGCATTGTTTGCATCAGATTCTTCTCGTGCCTGACCTGTGTTATTGCATTGTTTGCATCAGATTATGCTCGTGCCTGGCCTGTGTTATTGCATTGTTTGCATAAAATTCTCCTAGTGCCTGCCCTATTTTATTGCATTGTTTGCATAAGATTCCTCTAGTGTCTGGCCTGTGTTATTGCATTGTTTGCTTCAATCCCAGTACCTGGCCTGTGTTATTGCATTGTTTGCATGAGATACTCCTAGTGCCTGGCCTGTGTTATTGCATTTTGAGCGTCAGATTCTCCTAGTGCCTGGCCTGCGTTATTGCATTGTTTGCATCAACCCTAGTGACTGGCCCTTGTTATTGCATTGTTTGCATCAGATTCCCCTAGTACTTGGCTTGTGTTATTGCATTGTTTGCATGAGATTCTCCTAGTGCCTTGCCTGTGTTATTGCATTGTTTGCTTCAATCCCAGTACCTAGCCTATGTTATGGCACTGTTTGCATCAGATTTTCCTAGTGCCTTGCCTGTGTTATTGCATTGTTTGCATCAATCCTAGTGCCTAGCCTGTGTTATTGCATTGTTTGCATCAACCCTAGTGCCTGCCCTTTGTTATTGCATTGTTTGCATCACTCCTATTACTTGGCCTGTGTTATTGCATTGCTTTCATCAGATTCACATAGTGCCTGGTCTGTGTTATTGCAATGTTTCATCAGACTCACCTAGTGCCTGGCCCTTGTTATTGTATTGTTTGCATCAATCCTAGTGCCTGGCCTGTGTTGTTTCCTTGTTTGCATCAGATTCTACTAGTGCCTGCCCTGTGTTAATGCATTGTTTGCATCAGATTCTTGTAGTGCCTGGCATGTGCTATTCCATTGTTTGTGTCAGATTCTTGTTATGCCTGGGCTGTGTCATTGCATTGTTTGCATCCTATTCTCCTATACCAGACCTGTGTTATTGCATTTTGAGCGTCAGATTCTCCTAGTGCCTGGCCTGTGTTATTGCATTGTTTGCATCAATCCTAGTGCCTGGCCTTTGTTATTGCAGTGTTTGCATCGGATTCCCCCAGTACTTGGCTTGTGTTATTGCATTGTTTGCTTCAATCCTAGCACCTGGCTGTTGTATTGCATTGTTTGTATCAATCCTATTACTTGGCCTGTGTTATTGCGTTGCTTGCATCAGATTCACATAGTGCCTGGTCTGTGTTATTGCATTGTTTCGTTCGACTCACCTAGAGCCTGGCCCTTGTTATTGTATTGTTTGCATCAATCCTAGTGCCTGGCCTGTGTTATTGCATTGTTTGCATAAGATTCCTCTTGTGCTTGGCCTGTGTTAGTGCATTGTTTGCGTCAATCCCAGTACCTGGCCCATGTTATGGCATTGTCTGCATCAGATTCTCCTAGTGCCTGGCCTGTGTTATTGCATTCTTTGCATCAACCCTAGTGCCTGACCTGTGTTATTTCATTGTTTGCATCAGATTCTCCTATTGCCTGGCCTGTATTATTGCATTGTTTGCATCAGATTCTCCTAGTGCCTGGCCTGTGTTATTGCATTGTTTGCATAAGATTTCTCTAGTGCCCGGCCTGTGTTATGGCCCTTTTTTGCATCAGATTCTCCTAGTGCGTGGCATATGTTATTGCATTGTTTGCGTCAGATTCTCCAAATGCCTGGTCTTTGTTATTACATTGTTTGCATCACATTCTCCTAATGCCTGGACTGTGTTATTGCATTGTTAGCATCATATTCTCCTCGTGCCTGGCCTGTGTTATTGTATTGTTTGCATCAGATTCTCCTAGTGCCTGGCCTGTGTTGTTGTATTGTTTGCATCAAGCCTAGTGCCTGGCCGGTGTTATTGCATTGTTTGCATCAGATACTCTAGTGCCTGGCCTTTGTTATTGCATTGTTTGCATCAGATTCTCCTAGTGCCTGGACTGTATTATTGCATTGTTTGCATCAGATCCTCCTCGTGCCTGGCCTGTTTTTTTGTACTGTTTGCATCAGATTCTCCTAGTGCCTGGCCTGTGCTATTGCATTGTTCGCATCAGATACTCCTAGTGCCTGGACTGTGTTATTGCATTGTTTGCTTCAGATTATCCTAGTGCCTGGCCGGTGTTTTGTTTGCATAAAATTCTTCTAGTTCCTGGCATGTGTTATTGCATTGTTTGCATCAGATTCTCTTGGTGCCTGGCCTGTGTTAGTGTATTGTTTCGTCATATTCTTCAAGTGCCTGGTCTGTGTTATTGCATTTTAAGCGTCAGATTCTCCTAGTGCCTGGCCTGTGTTAGTGCATTGTTTGAATCAGATTCTCCTAGTGCCTGGCCTGTGTTATTGCATTGTTTGAATCAGATTCTCCTAGTGCCTGGTCTGTGTTATTGCATTTTGAGCATCAGATTCTCCTAGTGCCTGGCCTGTGTTATTGCATTGTTTGCATTAGATTCTCCTCGTGCCTGGCTTGTGTTATTTCAGGGAGATGGGCAGATGTTATGGCGATAGGAAACCCCCCTCAACTCACAATAATATTCCAATCTTCTAGGTTAGAAGAAATCAGAAGTGCTTGAACCAAGGGAGCAGTTGAAAGTGTCAAAGGTGACTTATGAACAGCAAGGTAAAGACAGGAGTTGGCATTTGAGATGATCTTAAGTGAATTGGAAAGGAACGAGAAGAAGTGTGTGAATGGAGTTACTTTTGTTGTATACTTCGTAAAGAGTTACTGGAAATTTCGCAGCCCAACCTGATCCATCTCTTTTTCTAAAACTATTGTTGTTTAAATTAAATCTTGACCATATGCGTCTATCTTAAGCTATACCCTTAGCACTTGGGTACTCCGTGAGCGCCCTTACTTTGCTAAGTTACTCTGTCGACACTGGTAAAGCACCGCCTTTTCTTACATTACATGGTGGCCTGCCAAGGGTGGTGGATTGGTGTTCCTGTGCAACCACCCAACGTTTCTCATGCTAAACCCAATTTACCAAATACAATAGATTGGGTTTAGCGTGAGAAAACTGCGCCCTTTTAAACTAGGCTCCTTCCTTTTCTGACTTTGCATGCGTGCTGCACTGTGCAATACGCATACAAAGTGGGAAAAGCTTTCCCTCAAGTCTAGGCATAGTATTTTGTACAGGAAGGGTGTCCTTCCTGTACAAAACCAATGCTGGGCTCACACACACACACCCTAGAGCTCTGGTGCTAAGGTGAGTGCACGGCGCGGGGCTGCTGTAATCAGTGCCGGAGCAAGGTAAAGGGAAGGTGAGAGCCATATCTTTGAAAATATGGTGCTCGCCTGTTCCCTTCCTGTCGCGCCACGCAGCTCAGCCTCGTGGGGGGAGGGCTGCGCTGCATTGTGTGGAGATTTGGTAAATCTCCCCCAAAATGTCTTTTACAACTATTGTGAATTCTCATTCCATTATGTTTCAATTTAGTAATTTTAAATATCTTTACATCCAACAGAAAATAAGCCTTGAATGTGTGAAATGACCATCAATAATGAAGCGAATGCTGTAAATCTTCAATAATAGCAGAAATATTGAGCTACAGTATTCAGGAAAACATCAGTGCAGTCAGCGACAGAGGAACCTGCACACAAACTGACAGATCCCGGATGAAGCATCAAGGGCAGTTCAGTGATTGCAAGAGGCTGAGCTGTGCACCTCCACGCCACAAGACGAAGAAATGACCTTAGGAAAATTAAGGCAACAACAATAACAAACCGCCTCCTGTATAAACAAGTGTCCAACACCAGCTTTAATCATCGGATCGGTATGATGTGATTACCACAGTGGTCTATTTAATAAAATGATGACAAGCCATCATTCCGTGCTCTAGGAGAATTGTAAACTCTTTCTGGACAAACCACAGTAACCAGAGAAGAGCACAACAGAGCGGAGCCAAACAACTGTTGGGTAAAGGAAAGAGGAGTTCTTCTATCTACAATACAACAGACTGTCCCTATTTGCACCGGTCAGAAGGAAGATACATCTTTACCCTCAGGCGTGCATAGCCATAATCCAATCTAAAGGCACAATTACCTACAAAAACACCTTCTACGTATTAGGAGTGTGGCAAATATTTGGTGGTCGATATCGCATTTTTTTGTTAAAACAGAAATAAAACATGCAAAATACTGCACATATATAAAGTTTGTGAGAAAAACACAAGTGCTTTATCAGACATGTCGGCCCATCAGAAAATGCAATCATGGGATATAAACAAATATATACCCGACCCACAGACACTAACCAAGAAAAAGAATCATACACATGCAGCAAGAGCTTTAGTATGTCATCACTACTCAAGCTTCATCAGCACACGTACACGGGACAAAAACCATTCAAGTGCAGTGAATGTGTCAAGAGCTTTAGTAGGTTATCAAACCTCCAAAGTCATCAGCGAACACACACATGGGAAAAACCATTCAAGTGCAGTGAATGTGGGAAGAGCTTTAATTGGTTATCAAACCTTCAAAGTCATCAGCGAACACACACAGGGGAAAAACCATTCAAGTGCAGTGAATGTGGGAAGTGCTTTAGTAGGTTATCAGAACTACAAAGACACCAGCGAACACACACAGGGGAACAGCCATTCAAGTGCAGTGAATGTGGGAAGTGCTTTAGTCAGTTATCACACCTTCAAAGACATCAGCGAACACACACAGGGGAAAAACCATTCAAGTGCAGTGAATGTGGGAAGAGCTTTAGTTGGTTATCAAACCTTCAAAGACATCAGCGAACACACACAGGGGAAAAACTCTATCATTGTAGTGAATGTGACAGTAGTTTTCGCTGCTCTACAGCATTAAAGGATCATCAGCGAACACACACAGGACAAAAACCATTCAAGTGCAGTGAATGTGTCAAGAGCTTTAGTAGGTTATCAGAACTACAAAGACACCAGCGAACACACACAGGGGAAAAGCCATTCAAGTGCAGTGAATGTGTCAAGAGCTTTAGTCACTTATCAAACCTCCAAACACATCAGGGAATACACACAGGGGAAAAACCATTCAAGTGCAGTAAATGTGCAAAGTGCTTTAGTAAGTTATCAAACCTCCAAAGTCATCAGCAAACACACACAGGGGAAAAAACATTCAAGTGCAGTGAATGTGGGAAGAGCTTTAGTTGGTTATCAAACCTTCAAAGACATCAGCGAACACACACAGGAGAAAAACCCTATCATTGTAGTGAATGTGACAGTAGTTTTCGCTTCTCTACAGCATTAAAGGATCATCAGCGAACTCACACAGGAGAAAAACCTTTCAAGTGCAGTGAATGTGGAAAGAGCTTTAGTCAATTATCAGGACTACAAAGTCATCAGCGAATACACACAGGGGAAAAACGCTATAATTGTACTGAATGTGACAGTAGCTTTCGCTTCTCTACAGCATTAAAGGATCATCAGCGAACTCACACAGGAGAAAAACCATTCAAGTGCAGTGAATGTGCAAAGTGCTTTAGTCAGTTATCACACCTTCAAAGACATCAGCGAATACACACAGGGGAAAAACCATTCAAGTGCAGTGAATGTGCAAAGTGCTTTAGTGAGTTATCACACCTACAAAGACATCAGCGAACACACACAGGGGAAAACTATATGATTGCTGTGAATGTTTGAAGAGCTTTAGTCAGTTATCGACCCTACGAAAACATCAACAAACACACACAGGGGGAAAGCCACTCAAGTGCAATGAATGTGGGAAGAGCTTTAGTCGACGATTAGAGCTACAAAGTCATCAGCGAACACACAGGGGGAAAACATATAAGGGCACTGAAAGTGAGAAGGGCTTTTGTCAATTTTCGATCCCACACAGCCCTCAGTGAATACACTCCTTCATTTAACTCACATGGAAATAATCCTAGAGATGCAGAGATTCCGGAAAGAACTTAAGAACATCAAAAATAATATTGACCCGTCTAAGGACATAGACAAGAGCAGAACAGTGCAGTTATTGTGAGAGGAATGAATTACGGAAAAAGATCAAATTCAAATTATGTAGGACATTGAAATACCAGATGATAGAAGACCTGAATTGCAGTAAAGAAGAAAAACAGATAACAGTATTTGCAGAATTGTAAAAGTGTTTGTTTCCAGTGATTGTTCACTTCCGTACACATAGCAAAGTGACATGATGTACCAGGATACACAGTGGGAGACAAGCACAATGTGGATTAAAAGAAACATTGTTAATTTTTATTTGGTGAAGAAGAGATACAAAGAAAAACATTCAATCGCACCTGACCACACTGCCTGTAAAAGCAACACTGAACAATACTGGGACTAACAGCGGTATTTTCAGCTAACTTGTCGGATTAGTGATAAAACCTATAAACCCAACACACCCAGAGTGGACATGTTGTCAGGGCTCTGGAGATGGAAGCTTCATTGGTAAAATGCATGTATTACTATTAACAAATGCCACTGCAGTATATGTAATGAACTAAAGCGAAGCACAGGTGTTCAAGAAATAACCTATTTTCAGATATAAAAGAGCATATACCTTGTTTTTAAGTAACGTTTGGTGCATCTTTTACACACTGTTATCGGTTGATGGATCAGCTCGTGCCTCGTGCCTTATTACTAAGTGCGACCCGTGACTCCTCTCCGACTTGGCGATGTGGTGAAATAGCGAAATCCCACATCAAAAGCATATATGTCTCAGGAAAATCAGTTGCACTCCCAGCAACTCGTCTTCCATACTGATTGTCCCTTGTTCTCAAATGTTCTGAAGGATTTGTCATATGAATGACAGAAGTGGCAGTGACATTCATGAAGCTAAAGCTAACAGGAGTGTGTGGGAGATAGAGAGGGGGAGAGATAAAGAGAGCGAGAGAGACAAAGAAAGAGGGAGAAAAAGAGAGAAATAGAAGGAGGGGGAACAGCACGTTATTTGTACTCACCTAAAAATAGAAGAAGCAGGGGGCGCTAGAGGGCGCCAGGCAAGATGACCGCACATCTGTGAGGCTCCGCCGGACCGAGTTAACATCCTGCATTAATCCTGTACATCCTGCCTTTGCCACACGCAGATTTGTGCACAGTGTCTGACTGAACCCAAAAGGCGACATCAGCGGCTGTCTGAGTGCCGCCGACACCTCCGGTGACAAGCGCCGTTGCTGAGCGGATCTTCCGCGTGGAGCCAGGGGCCGATCTGGGACGTCCTGCGACTGCTGGGTGAGCTCGGAAACTGACGCCTGCGGAGAGCTACTACGGATTGTGGAGCGGTGTAGCAGCGGAGACGAGGAGAGCGGTACCTGGCGACGTGCGGTGTCGCCCTGGGCCGGAACGGAGCAGTGCGATGGACTCCGGTGCTCGCCCTTGCTGGTGGCGATGAGTGGGGCGGCGGCCTGGGACAGTCCGGGGCTGCGGAGGCGGCGCAGGGCCGTGCCGGGCTGCGCTGTGCCAACCGCGGCTGGCGGGGGTGGGGGCAGACCGGGAGGCCAGCTGAGCGGCGATAGTTTGGAAGCAGCCAGACCTGACAGTGACGCGAGGGGCCTAGTTACCTGCCTGAGGCCTGTAAATCGGAGCTGGAACTGGTGGCTGAGGGAGTGACCCACGTGTCATTGAGGCCTACTTTGCTGAGGAACAGGGGTCCTGCTGCGCGGTGATAGTGTGGAAGCGGCGGTACTGACAGCAATCCCAGACCACGAGGGCTGTGGGGGGGCCTTGCTACCTGCCTGTGGCCTGTTACACGGAGCTGGAGCCTAGTGGGGCGATCTGAGGCCTATAGTCGAACTATGCTGGTTGCTGGTGGTGAATCCCACGTGGTATTGAGGCCTTACTTGCTGCTGCACTGATACTATCTGCGCAATTGATTTCGATATTTGATTTGGATTGCAACATACGCCTGCTTGCTAGGGCAGGATATCTTTCCCTCGTTTTTAGGGCTCGGGCGGAGCCCGAGATCCTATTACTACAGAAAGAAAAAAAAGTGTGTTAAGGCCTTGGGAAAGACACATTCCTGAATTTTTTTATTATCTGAATGGTCATTGGTGTTCGCGGTGATGTATTTTTAGTAGTCTTGATGCTATTGGGCAGTTGGAAATATCGGGCGCCATTTTGGGCATATTTCGTGCGGTTACGTGCTCGAAAGTGCATTCATCTTAATTAGGAGCTGTCAGGGTGGCCGTGTAATGCATTCCAGATGGTGTGCGCGCGTTCACCAACTAGCAGTGTGTTTGTCGGGCGCGCGTCCTCCTCACGTGCACACAGGCATAGACGCCGTGTGCGGCTCCTTCCTGCCGGCCCGGGGAGCTGCTCTGCCGCTCTTTGGCTCACCCCCCGTCTCCCCGCCTGATTTACATTTAGTTTTTTCAAGTGCGTGCTTTTTTTCCCCCTGGCACCCCGGCCCCTTTAACAGAGTAGCTAAACAAGGGCGTATTTATAGGGCCGGTAAATTACTTTATCCCGCGGTGTAATTTATACACAGTGTACACAGATTCCGCAACACGCGGGTGCGTCGTCGCTTTTTTTAATGATTTGTTTATGATTTTATGACTGCGAAAGAGGCCGCGGTTTTCTATTAATCTGCCCTTTGTTTCCCATCGATCCCCCGGCGGTCAGCAGAGTCTCCCTAGTTTTTGAAGCCGGGAGCTTTATTTGACGTGAACGCGGAAAGACGAACGACCCTCGGAGGCAACCAGACCACGGAACATTACAGGGGCCAAGGGGGCATTTCCAGACTGCCACGAACTACGTACACCCTATGCACGCGGCAAAGCATGCATTTATTTAGCATCTGTGTTTATTTACTAAATATCTCGAAAGAAGGAAGTGGAAATAGTCCCTCAAATAACAGAAATGTAGCGGTGGGCAGTGATGCCAGCGAGATTTTGAGGGGTGGATGGCCCCTGCAGGGCCATTATAGCATTTACGATGAGTTTTATGTATTCGCACCATTAGGCTGTATTGTGCAGCGCTCTGCACTTTACTCCGACTTTTTGACTCGTTTAAACAAATGTGAATTCACTAGGAGCGCAGCTTCCAGCATTTGATGACACCCAGCGTCATTAAGCTGTAGAATGAAACTGGGTGTGGACGCTCTGAGACTTTCGGGTAATGTTCGCGCATTAGAAAATCGCATAAAATAAAATAAAATAAATATTTACACTTCGAGGACGCATTGCAGAGTCGGGCCAAGCCCTCGGGCAAATGCGTGTCCCAAAACAATTTTCATCCATGTTCAACGTGAATAAGTCACAAATTACCACGGTTTGTCCGAGAACACGAAAGTGGGTTGAGGATACACTTAAAATTATCTCCACAGCTGAACCACTGAAAACACCGCTGGTTTAACGCTCCCCACACATCAGCCGGCGCCTTTACGCCACATTCGGCACTTGGAGGCCTTCATTTTGGGAAGAAATATTCATTTCGACAATAAAAGATATTGTTTGTCGCTTCCCATTTTCCCGTGTCGGTAAAAGTACTGAGTAGTGAGTACTGAGTAGTGAGTGCAGAGTAGTGAGTAGTGAGTAGAGTAGTGAGTAGAGTAGTGAGTAGTGAGTGCTGAGTAGTGAGTAGTGAGTAGAGTAGTGAGAAGTGAGTAGAGTAGTGAGTAGAGTAGTGAGTAGAGTAGTGAGTAGAGTAGTGAGTAAAGTAGTGAGTGCAGAGTAGTGAGTAGAGAAGTGAGTAGTGAGTAGTGAGTAGAGTAGTGAGTAGAGTAGTGAGTAGTGAGTGCAGAGTAGTGAGTAGTGAGTAGAGTAGTGAGTAGAGTAGTGAGTAGAGTAGTGCATAGAGTAGTGAGTAGAGTAGTGAGTAGAGTAGTGAGGTGAGTAGTGAGTAGTGAGTGCAGAGTAGTGAGTAGAGTAGTCAGTAGTGAGTAGAGTAGTGAGTAAAGTAGTAAGGTGAGTAGAGTAGTGAGTAAAGTAGTGAGTGCAGAGTAGTGAGTAGAGAAGTGAGTAGTGAGTAGAGTAGTGAGTAATGAATAGAGTAGTGAGTAGTGAGAAGAATAGTGAGTAGTGAGTAGAGTAGTGAGTAGAAAGTAGTGAGTAGAGTAGTGAGTGGAGAGTAGTGAGTAGTGAGTAGAGTAGTGAGTAATGAGCAGAGTAGTGAGTAGTGAGTGCAGAGTAGTGAGTAGAGTAGTGAGTAGAGTAGTGAGTAGTGAGTAGAGTAGTGAGTAGAGTAGTGAGTAGAGTGGTGAGTAGTGAGTGCAGAGTAGTGAGTAGTGAGTAGAGTAGTGAGTAGAGTAGTGAGTAGAGTAGTGAGTAGAGTAGTGAGGTGAGTACAGTAGAGTAGTGAGTAGAGTAGTGAGTAGAGTAGTGAGGTGAGTAGAGTAGAGTAGTGAGTAAAGTAGTGAGTGCAGAGTAGTGAGTAGAGAAGTGAGTAGTGAGTAGAGAAGGGAGTAGTGAGTAGAGTAGTGAGTAGTGAGTAGAGTAGTGAGTAGAGTAGTGAGTAGTGAGTAGAGTAGTGAGTAGTGCGTGCAGAGTAGTGAGTAGTGAGTAGAGTAGTGAGTAGAGTAGTGAGTAGAGTAGTGAGTAGTGAGTAGAGTAGTGAGTAGAGTAGTGAGTAGTGAGTAGAGTAGTGAGTAGAGTAGTGAGTAGAGTAGTGAGTAGAGTAGTGATTGGAGTAGTGAGTAGTGAGTAGAGTAGTGAGTAGTGAGTGCAGAGTAGTGAGTAGTGAGTGCAGAGTAGTGAGTAGTGAGTAGAGTAGTGAGTAGAGTAGTGAGTAGAGTGGTGAGTAGTGAGTACAGAGTAGTGAGTAGTGAGTAGAGTAGTGAGTAGTGAGTAGTGAGTAGAGTAGTGAGTAGAGTAGTGAGTAGAGTAGTGAGTAGAGTAGTGAGTAGAGTAGTGAGGTGAGTAGAGTAGAGTAGTGAGTAAAGTAGTGAGTGCAGAGTAGTGAGTAGAGAAGTGAGTAGTGAGTAGAGTAGTGAGTAGTGAGTAGAGTAGTGAGTAGAGTAGTGAGTAGTGAGTAGAGTAGTGAGTAAAAAGTAGAGTAGTGTGTAGTGAGTAGAGTAGTGAGTGGAGAGTAGTGAGTAGTGAGTAGAGTAGTGAGTGCAGAGTAGTGAGTAGTGAGTGCAGAGTAGTGAGTAGTGAGTAAAGTAGTGAGTAGTGAGTAGAGTAGTGAGTAGTAAGTAGTGAGTAGAGTAGTGAGTAGAGTAGTGAGTAGTGAGTAGAGTAGTGAGTAGTGAGTAGTGAGTAGTGAGTAGAGTAGTGAGTAGTGAGTAGAGTAGTGAGTAGTAAGTGCAGAGTAGTGAGTAGTGAGTAGAGTAGTGAGTGCAGACTAGTGAGTGCAGACTAGTGAGTGCAGACTAGTGAGTGCAGACTAGTGAGTGCAGAGTAGTGAGTAGAGTAGTGAGTAGAGTAGTGAGTAGAGATTGCAGAGTAGTGAGTAGAGTAGTGAGTAGAGTAGTGAGTAGTGAGTGCAGAGTAGAGTAGTGAGTAGAGTAGTGAGTAGAGTAGTGAGTGCAGAGTAGAGTAATGAGTAGGACATCACAGGCAGCAGCTGTGCAAGCTTCTTACACTCACAAGGAGACCACAGGCAGCTGAGGTGCAATCTTCTCCCACTCACAAGAACGACATCACAGGCAGCAGCGGTGCAAGCTTCTCACACTCACAAGAACGACATCACAGGCAGCAGCAGTGCAAGCTTCTTACACTCACAAGAAGGACATCACAGGCAGCACCAGTGCAAAGTTCTTACACTCACAAGGAGACATGCCAGCAGAGGTGCAAGCTTCTCACACTCACAAGAAGGACATCACAGGCAGTAACGGTGCAATATTCTCACACTCACAAGGAGATCACTGGCAGTACACACCACATGAACACACTCCACAACACATAGCAACAATACATTGGCATTTATAATGCCATTAGCTCAAACTCAAATAAATCCGAGCCCGATTGCATTTCTAATGCTTGTTGAATATTGTCGAGGTTATCGGCGCTGTGACATTGGTGGTGGCGGACTGGTGCTGCAATGGGCAGGCCAGAGAGGAATCAACCCAAGATTACCTTTGAGGCTAAAAAAACAGCGACGAATGCCTCGCAAGCGCCTTCAGACATTGAAACGGCCGGGGCTTCGGGGGGATGCCGAATTTGGAGGCCACACTGGTGGCTATGCAAAAGACATTGCAGTCTATTGAGGGCACTATGGAGGCAGTCAACCATCGACTTGACCACATGGCTACGCAATTTGACAGGCAAAATGAGCGGATGGGGGAGGTGGAGCAGAGGGTATTGGCCACGGAGGACAGCCTTTCCACGGTGACCACCAAGGTTTTCAATATGGAACGGGTGTTGGCGGTCATACAAGCCAAGAATGAGGAGTTGGAAGGGAGATCCCGGCGCAACAACATCCGTGTCCTGGGACTGCCGGAATCCACGAATGTGGGCAAAATGGAGGACTTTATGGAGAGACTACTGGTCGACATATTTGGGGCTGAGCATCTGTCCTGGGTGTTCATAGTGGAACGTGCGCATCGTTCGTTGGCGAAGAAGCCGCCGGTTGGAGCGACAACGCGCCCAATAATTGCCCGCATACTCAATTACAAGGACAGGGATGTTATATTACGCCTTGCACAGGAAAGGGGCACCATTGAACATCAGGGCAATAAACTAGAATTTTTTCCCGACTTCACAATGGCAGTGCAAACGGCGCGGAAATAATTTAACGCAGTGAAACAACTTCTCCGAGCGGAAGAAATACAATATGCCATGCTGTACCCGGCTCGTCTGAGGATTGGGGCTCCTTCTGATAACAAAATTTTCACCTCACCGAAGGCGGCCATGGATTATGCTAAAAAACAAAAGAAACGAAAGCGTGAGGCCGCTGCGGCGCAGGATAGGGAGGAGGAGCTGCAGGACGACATAGACTCTTAGCATGTATCTTGGTGGTTCAGATATATTAGGGATCATAACTCAGTTTGACTGAAATACCGTTGCACTCTGCTGGGACATTATTTTCTGTTGCAGTTCTGCTCTGTCTGACTTTTGAGTGGTTATGAGATGGAGGCATGTGCAGTACTGATTATCGAGGGGACTATACTCCATTTCGTTTATATTTTCGGGCTAAAGACTGCCCAGGTTGGAAGGCCATGTGCAAAACTTGTGAGAGAAAAGGTCACGTCTCAAAGAGCTGCAGAACGGGCCACGAGCATAAAGAAGTCAGGGAAGTTTATCTTTATTAAGAAGATTTAGAAGGAATCAATGTTCTCCCTGTCACAGGGAATGCTGGAGATGGCCCTCAGGAGCTAGTTTTGATCAATGATGCTCCAGTGAGCATGCTCTTCGACTTTGGGGCCAAGATACCGCTAGTCCCCAAAACATTTTATGAGTGTAATCTGCTGGGCAAACTCACCCTGTTGAAGCCAGACATTAGACCAAAAGGTTAAGGTATGGTGACTATTGAGTTGCTGGGTTATTTCCTTGTCACAATTGATTTCAAAGGGAGAGTCATCCCTGGTAAAATCTATGTCTCGATGAAGCGGGACTCGCTCATAAGTTGCTTCCATCAACGTGATCTACATATCTGCCTTTATCCCAATGAGATCTGTCTGCCTAAAAGAATTACCACCAGTTAGGGTTGTTAGTAATGCTAATCGAGACTGGATCAAGGAATTCCTTGAGGTCTTTGCTGGTGAACTGTGGTTGTTTCAAAAACTATGTACATGGGATAAAGGTCAAATCTAACGCTGTTCCAAAAACAGCTAAGGTCAGAAATGCACCTCTGTAAGTAAGGTAGAGCATGAAAGTTGAATTAGGCAATCTCTTAGCCAAGTTTATCATGTAAGAAGTTGAAGCAACGTTGTGGGTCTCTCCTGTTGTTATGGCCCGCAAAGCCAATGGGGAGGCTAGGCTCTGTGTGAGCTTGAGGGAGCTCAACAAAGCAGTTATTGTTGATCATTATGCTTTCACCCACATAACTAAAATGCTGTGTTCTCTTGAGTGGGCAAGGCATTTTTTTCCTTGGACTTGACCTCCGACTATCACCAGGCCGGCCTTCACTCCTCTTCAGAACATTCAGAGCATTTACTCCTCTTCCCAGGACCTTACCTCCTGGGTAACACCCTTTGGTACCTTTAGGTTTCTAAGAATGCCTTTCGACTGATTTCTGCAGCCTTAGTTTTTCAGAGGGTGATGGAGGGCATTCTTGGAAGCCTTCAGGGTTTCAAGGTGTACCCAGATGATGTGCTCATCTTTGGTGTGGATCTTGAGGATCATAATGGGAGGCTGAGGTCAGTATTGAAGAAGTTATGTGATGCTGACCTCACCCTTATTGCTGACCAGTGCAAATTTGATGTCAAAGAATTAGAGTACCTTGGGCATTTTGTGTCCGCTGCAGGCATCAAACCTAAGCACCATTTGTAATTTGCACAACCCTTTGAACAAAGAAGAGTTTGTAAAGTTTCTCAGCATGGCTGAATTTTATCACAAGTTCGTTCCGAACTTTGCAGGGAAAACCTCTTGTTTGAGGTCTCTTCTCAAGAAGGGAGGCACACTTGTTTGGTCCAAGGGCTGTGAGGAAGAGTTTGAGTGGATTAAGAAACATCTGAATGAAGCACCTTGTCTAGGAAGTTTTGACCCCACAAAGGAATCTTATCTCATCACTGATGCCAGCTCAAAGGGGTTAGGAGCAGTTATTTTGCAAAAGGTTGATGGGGAGGTTAAAACGATTATGTTCCTCTCTAGGCCCTTGAGGGGTGCTGAATGCAACTGTTCTGTTGTGGAGAAAGAAGCTCTGGGTGTTTCCTGGGCAGTGCGCAAGCTGAGAAAGGATTTGTGGGGGAAAAGGTTTAGAATTCGTACTGATCACAAACCTCTTAGGGAGGTCTTCTCCAAGAAAGGCATTGACTCTGTCTCCCATGGGATACGGAAGTGGGTTGTGGCTCTACAGTTCTGGCACACTGTCTGTCAAGACTGGTGGTGTGGAGTATGAAATGACAGATGATGTTGAGAGGTTTGGAGGTGAATAATTGGAGGAAGGAATTAATTTGTGTGTGATTAGCGAAGGGTTGATTTCAGAGAGAGAGTGGAGGGAACATCACATGATCGGTTTAGACTTGCAGAAAGTCCTCACCATGGTCAAAGGTGGTTAGTGTGAGAAGAAGGACTGTGAGGAGGTCCTCGAAGGCTTTTGGCAAGTTAGGGAAGATCTGGCGGGGGAGGATGGTCTCCTCGTGTGTGGTAGTAAGTTGGTTGCACCCCTTGCTCTAAATGATAAGCTAGTAAGGAGTGCTCACACCTCGCATATAGGCATTGCCAAGACAAAGCAAAGTATCAGGTAACCATATTGGTGGTCTGCCATGGATGTACGTGTAGAGAGGTTGGTGCGTTAATGTGCGTGTTATGACAGGATATTGAAGTGCAGGACTCAACCCATGGTTATTAGGGAACAGGCTACTGGTCCGTGGTGGACACTTTCATAGATATTTTGGGACCTGTGAAGTTGAAGACTCAGGATCTCTATTTGATCGTGTGTATTGATATGTTTTCCCATTGGCCTGATATCAAAGGTGGTTAATTCCGTTGAGTCTGGTGAAGTGATTGAGTTTCTAGAAGAGTTATTTGAACGTGAGGGTTTTCAGTTAACACTCTTGTCAGACAATGGTGTTCAGTTCACAACCTTAGTCATGGAAAAGTTTCGGAGTTCCAGGGGGATCAAGCATAAGAAGGCGTCCCTGTACCATCCACAAAGCAATGGTGTGGTGGAAAGGTTTGTCAAGGTTGTTAAAGAGACTCGGCAACAAGCTGTTGTCTGTGGTGAAAGTTGGGAGTTGGCCATGAGGAAGTAGGTTAGCGAGTATAGGCTCACTTCTTGTTCGTCCACTGGTGAAACTCCCTTTTGTTTATTTAAAGGAAGGGTCCCCAACATGGAGGTTACTCTGTTGTGGGTAATGATCAAAAGAACATTAGTGGATGAAAAGGTGGGTTTTAGAACTGGGGGTCTCTAGTCAGCAATGGCTTGCACCTTTGTCCAAATAGGGACCCTTGATTCTAGTCAGAGTAAGGGGGTGGCACTCCTAAAATAACCCCTGCTCAACCCTGTGGTAGCTTGGCACGAGCAGGAAGGTTTATCTCAGAGGCAGTGTGTGAAGCATTTGTGAACACTTACAGTAATACAGGGAAAACACTACAGATGTACACCACACATGTTTTATAAAAATAAGTATTCTTAATACCTCCTCACATCCCCCCTCACATCCTCATAAAGATGTGCCTGTACTGGGCCGGTCCTCTTCTTTGTCCTACCAGCCATATTTCCGCAACATACACTCGACAGAAGCTGCTGTCTCTGAAACCCCCCCATTGTGCAACATGCCTGTCCCCCCCCCCTTGCTCGTCACCAAGCTCCTGTCTGCACTATATGCAATTTCTCCCTCCCTGTTCTAGACACTCCTATCAGGAAGGCCTTCGCCCTGAACCACCCCTCTCTATGCGTAGCCCAATCTTCCTTGATCCTCAGAGCTGCGTTGATCAACTGCAGATCACTGAGTAAGCACGCCTTCGACATCTGGCAGTCCCTCCGAGACAACAGCTGGGATCTGCTCTTTCTTACGGAAATGTGGCTGAACGACACCACGAATCCTGCCATCTCCCTTGCCTTGCCGGAGGATTATAACATCATCTGTGCAAATAGACCCAACGGTAAAATAGGAGGCGGCGTTGCCCTAATTCACAAGTCCAAATGGACTGTCACTCGTCCCTCATTTGAACAAATTGACTGCATTGAAGGCTTACCCTTCAGCGTCCAAACCTCCCCTTCTTCCTCTTGCTCCGGAATTCTTATCTATCGTCCCCCACATTCCAACACCCTTCATCTACTGGCTCTGACAGACTATCTCATCCAGCTCAGTACACGCTACGCCAACTTCACCGTTTTAGGAGACTTTAATCTCCACGTTGATAATGATTTCTGCGCACATAGCAGCAACTTCATCTCTACGCTAGCTACTTGTAACCTAGTCCAACTAATCACTTTACCCACACACTAGACCTGATCTGTTCCAATCTACCTTCCATCCGAACCTCTCCCCCACTCCGGTCACTTGGTCGGATCACTTCCTTATTCCTTTTGAGATTGACATTCCCGCCAATATCAGACCCGTTATCACCCCCAAATCTTCTTGCAGATACTGGAGTCGCATTACCCCGGAAATGCTCCTGAAACATTTCAAAAAACCTTTGCTACTTTATCATCTGACTTGGACTCACAGATTCACAACCTGGAAGCTTGGATTATTCAGGCCTTAGATACACTAGTCCCGCTGAAACCCACCAAAAATTTTAGGGCGGCACCATCAGCACCCTGGTATTCAGACGAGCTCCGGCAGAAAAAGGCCTCCTGCAAATCCCTCGAACGCCTCTGGAGACAAGACTACTCCATAGATAGCAAATCCACCTATAAATTAGCCCTCAAGGAATACCGGAGAATGATCGAGACGCACAAACGGGATTACCTGGCCTCCAGGATCAAACTAGCCAGCAATGGCGCCAAAGAAATTTTTAATATAGTGAGATCTTTCACGAACCCCAGTGCGTTGACTCGCTCCCAGCCCCCCCCCCAGTCGCTCTGCGACAAACTCTCCCAATTCTTTGAGAACAAAATTGAGGCCATCTTCTCCTCCTTCCCCATCCCCAACATAGAAGGGCGACAAGAGGAAATCATTACTTCCTCTCCCCTGCAGCCTACCCTACTTGAATTTGCCACTATATCTGAAGCTGATTCCATGACAGAACTACTCAAGTGCAAATCAGGCTCACCTAATGACCCCTGGCCAGCCAAGCAATACAGAAATCTTGCGCCCGTCCTCAACCCCCATCTCAACCTCATCTGGAATGACTCCCTCAGAACAGGCTGTTTCCCGTCCAAATGGAAACATGCCTCCCTAGTCCCCATCCTAAAAAAACCTAACCTGGACCCAGATGACCCCAGCAATTACAGGCCCATTTCTCTCCTGCCCGCCCCAGCCAAGATCCTCGAAAAACTGGTTCATTCTCAGTTGTCCAAGTTCATCGAAACCAACGGGCTACTTCACGACTCACAGCATGATTTTAGATCAGGCCATAGCACCGAGTCGGCCCTCGTTGAAATGGCGGACACAGTTAGATGGACGCTTGACCAAGGGTCAAGGGCGGTGTTAGTGCTGCTGGACCTTTCAGCAGCATTCGACACCGTCTCTCACAACATTCTGCTGAAAAGGCTGGAGAATATCGGGCTGGGTGGTGATGTACTGAAATGGCTCTCTTCCTACCTCTCAGACCGCACACAGCAGGTCTTCACTCCCCCGCACACCTCCCCTGCCAGACCACTAAAATGGGGAGTTCCAGAGGGCTCCTCCCTGAGCCCGCTCCTTTTTAATGTCTATTTTACCCCCTTGGCCAATTTGATTGCCCAGACGGGGATCAAATCCACCTCCTATGCTGATGACATTCAGCTTCTCTTCACTTTCGACTCCCCTTCCGCTTCGGCCTTTGACCCTTTGAAATCCTGTCTCAGAGGTATCTCGAAGTGGATGGATGCCAACTCCCTCCGACTCAACGCAGGGAAAACAAAGATCCTATTTTTTAATTCTCCATCCCCTTTGGATTCTAACATATGGTGGCCGGTAGACCTGAGCCTAGCCTCCACCCCCAAAGACTCGGTAAGAAATCTTGGAGTTCGTTGGGATAACCAACTCAGCTTCAACAAGCAGGTCCAAACTGTAGCAGCCTCCTGCTTCGCTAAAATCAGGACCATCAAACGACTCATCAACTACCTGCCGGCGGACTGCCGTAAGACTGTGATCCAGGCATTGATAATATCCCATCTGGACTATGCCAACGCCCTCTACCTTGGTATCACAGCAGGCCTCTGCCATAAACTGCAGACGGTCCAGAACGCCGCCGCTCGGCTGGTGGAGAATATTCCTGCGAGGCACCACATCTCCCCCCACCTCCGCAAACTGCACTGGTTGCCTATAAACAAAAGATGTGTGTTCAAGGCTATGGTACTGGCTTTCAGAGCATCAAAAGGCAGTGGGTCGGCACACTTAAAAAAACATTCTGCGACCTTATGCCAAATCCAGGACTTTACATTCTAACACACTTCATTTCCTGGAAATTCCCCGTTTCAAACGCTCTCGGGCAGGTGGAAAAACCTTTGAGGTCTGCACCTCTCAGCGCTGGAACAAGCTCCCTCTAGCCTTACGTACCTGCCAGTCAGAATCTGCTTTCCGTAAATCCTTGACAACACTTCTCTTTTCCTCTTAAATCTGGATTTCGAACCCCTTGGCCTCCACCTTTCAGAGTTCTCAGCGCCGGGACGCCCCGTTGGGGCCGCTGCGCGCTTTATAAAATTCTCAAATAAATAATATAGACTTAACACAAGACTCAAACGACAAAAATCCACAATACTGTAAGCAGAAATAAAATGGTAGAAGTAGCTCAAAAATAGGTTATTTACTTAAACGCAGTTTTTATTAACAGATAACCCCAACTGAAGTTATCACGACATCGAGGTCAAAGAAATCCCAAAGTACGGCACCGACCGTGAGGTGCTCTGCTTCAAGCGCGTAGTCAAAACAGACCCACAAAGAATAGTACCTTGGAAAAGTGAAAACAAAGACAGCTCGCAGCGTAGTTGGCGCTGTGCTGCGTCGGTTCCTTGCTTCAGGGGAAGTGACGCGTCAGGTCCTCGATGCTTGCACAAAGCAGGGGAGGCGTTGGTTCCTTACGTTAGCGCCGAAACCACGGTTCGGTACAATGTAACGATGTCGATGGATTCTTGACCACCCATGTCGAGGATCGGCTCCACAATGATGTCGGCTTTGAAGGCAATGCAGCATAGCAGCTGGCATCGGGCCTACGTCACAAAGTCAGAGCAGCGCTCAGGGCTTGTGGCAGGTTACGATGTCGCTTGTTGGCGTCGATATGGCACGGAGGCCGGCGTCGGGTCTACGTTGTAAGTCAGAGCAGCGCTCACGGCTTCGATGCAGATTATGGCTTTGCTCACCGGCATCGGTTTTGCAATTTCCTTCTGTAGCAGCCAGAAAAGCAAGTTCCAGATGCAGGCAAGCAGATGGGGTGAAGTCTTTGTATCCCTGAGACTTCAGACCGGAGGCAAGCTCAAATTCTAGCCCTTGGAGATGTTCTGTAAGATGATGAAAGTTTCAATAAAAGTATTTTCGCCTTTCCTTGGCAATAAAGAAACCACTGCAGGCCATCCCCAGCAAACAACACACTGTTATAGGGGTAGTCAAAAACTCCTGCTGATTCTCTTGTTCTTCTCCCTGATTCCCAGAAGTGATCTAAAGTTCTGGGGTCTGGGTCCCCCTTTTTATACACACAAATCCTTTGTCTCTGAAGGCAGAGAGTGTCTGTACCTAGTCTAAACCAGTTCTGGGTGCATCCTGCCAGTGCACAACTTCTTCCTTTGTCAGGGTGGGCCAGGGTCAACAGACACAACACAGGAGGTGGAGCCAGCATTGTGGAAGGAAGACACAGCCCTATTCAGGCCCACGTGCTACTCCCCCCACCACTCCACAATCAGATAGGTCTTTTCAGCCCACTGCTGACTCACCCTGTCTCCTGGAGCCCCGTCAGCCCCTGTCACTCACAAACCAGACATGGAATACTCAGCCTTGCAGAAGCAGGCTTGAATGGTTAGGCAAGAAAATACCTACCTCTAAAAGTGGTAGTTTCAAACACAGAATGTTTAAAACCAACTTCACTAAAAGATGTATTTTATCATTCTGAGTTCAGGCATATTAAATTCGTTTTTCTACCATGTTCCCTCGGATAGTTAAGATTATAAGGTGTTATAACCAAACTGCCATTCTGGCCTATGGGGACAGGTAGCCTTGCAGTAGTGAAGAACAAAATTGGCTGTAATTCACTACCAGGACATGCTACACACATCAGTGCATGTCCTACCTTTCACATACAATGCACCCTGCCCTAGGGCCTTCCTTAGGGGCGGCTAACATGTAGAAAAGGGACAGTTTAGAGACTGGTCAGTGGGTGCACTTTATAAACAACATAAGGCCTCACCTAAAAGACACTTAGTCCTAACGTAAATAACAAATCCAGGGTTTTCAATACTCTTCTCAATTTCCTCGAGTGTGTACAGTTCAACTACTCTTGTTTGTCACAGTGTCTCACTAAAAACAACAACTGCTACCATCCAGACTCCCCACCTTCCAGCAGTGAAAAAATGTGAGAGAAGGGAGAGAGTACCTCATGGTAGAACCGCCAAAAAAAGTGGTGACACAAGTGATAGTGAGACAAAATAACCGTGTTTACTATTGTGTATATGTGCTCAATGAACCCCTGTGAGAAATAATGATCGTAATTCTGTGAGTGGGTGCACTTACCAAATCCACATGGCAGTATTAGACTGCGCACAGGTTCTTCAATGGCAGGCCTGAGACACACTTTAAAAGCTGTTTCTGTGGGTGGCACAATCAGTGCTGCAAGCCCAACAGCGGTACAAAAGGGGGTGGTGATGGACGGAGCATCTGAATCAATCAAACACTCACACCCAGTCAAAAGATCTGGGTTTAATCCATCACCTTTCTTTAGCCCACTCTGCCACCCCAGTTCAGACATGGCTATTTGCAAATCAGTCTGACCCTGTGCCTCATGGGAACAGTCCAGC
Organism: Lissotriton helveticus; assembly: GCF_964261635.1. NCBI lineage: Eukaryota > Metazoa > Chordata > Amphibia > Caudata > Salamandridae > Lissotriton > Lissotriton helveticus. The sequence goes on from NW_027611758.1 coordinate 114,355, forward strand.
CCGAACTACCAAGCCATGTCTTCCCTGGACCGGAAACAAGCTTCCGAGGACCGGTTTCTGGCATTCAAGCCGTCTTCAGCCCGGCTTGCTTGAATCCAGTGGCAAAGTGAGCAAGAGACTCACGTCTGAGCATACCCTGCCACACTTATGGCGGCCAAAAGCGGTACAAAAGGGGGTGGTGATGGACGGAGCATCTGAATCAATCAAATACTCACACCCAGTCAAAAGATCTGGGTTTAATCCATCACCGTTTTTAGCCCACTCTGCCATCCCAGTTCAGACATGGCTATATGCAAATCAGTCTGACCCTGTGCCTCATGGGAACAGTCCAGCCCGAACTGCCAAGCCATGTCTTCCCTGGACCGGAAACAAGCTTCCGAGGACCGGTTTCTGGCATTCCAGCCGTCTTTAGCCCAGCTTGCTTGAATCCAGTGGCAAAGTGAGCAAGGGACTCACGTCTGAGCATACCCTGCCACACTTATGGCAGCCAAAAGCGGTACAAAAGGGGGTGGTGATGGACAAGGCATCTGAATCAATCACACACTCACACCCAGTCAAAAGATCTGGGTTTAATCCATCACGGTTCTTTAGCCCACTCTGCCACCCCAGTTCAGACATGGCTATATGCAAATCAGTCTGACCCTGTGCCTCATGGGAACAGTCCAGCCCGAACTGCCAAGCCATGTCTTCCCTGGACCGGAAACAAGCTTCCGAGGACCGGTTTCTGGCATTCCAGCCGTCTTCAGCCCGGCTTCCTTGAATCCAGTGGCAAAGTGAGCAAGGGACTCACGTCTGAGCATACCCTGCCACAATTATGGCGGCCAAAAGCGGTACAAAAGGGGGTAGTGATGGACGGAGCATCTGAATCAATCAAACACTCACACACAGTCAAAAGATCTGGGTTTAATCCATCACCGTTCTTTAGCCCACTCTGCCACCCCAGTTCAGACATGGGTATATGCAAATCAGTCTGACCCTGTGCCTCATGGGAACAGTCCAGCCCGAACTGCCAAGCCATGTCTTCCCTGGACCGGAAACAAGCTTCCGAGGACCGGTTTCTGGCATTCCAGTCGTCTTCAGTACGGCTTGCTTGAATCCAGTGACAAAGTGAGCAAGGGACTCACGTCTGAGCATACCCTGCCACACTTATGGCGGCCAAAAGCGGTACAAAAGGGGGTGGTGATGGACGGAGCATCTGAATCAATCAAACACTCACACCCAGTCAAAAGATCTGGGTTTAATCCATCACCGTTCTTTAGCCCACTCTGCCACCCCAGTTCAGACATGGCTATATGCAAATCAGTCTGACCCTGTGCCTCATGGGAACAGTCCTGCCCGAACTGCCAAGCCATGTCTTCCCTGGACCAGAAACAAGCTTCCGAGGACCGGTTTCTGGCATTCCAGCCATCTTCAGCCCGGCTTGCTTGAATCCAGTGGCAAAGTGAGCAAGGCACTCACGTCTGAGCATACCCTGCCACACTTATTGCGACCAAAAGCGGTACAAAAGGGGGTGGTGATGGATGGAGCATCTGAATCAATCAAACACTCACACCCAGTCAAAAGATCTGGGTTTAATCCATCACGTTCTTTAGCCCACTCTGCCACCCCAGTTCAGACATGGCTATCTGCAAATCAGTCTGACCCTGTGCCTCATGGGAACAGTCCAGCCTGAACTGCCAAGCCATGACTTCCCTGGACCGGAAACAAGCTTCTGAGGACCGGTTTCTGGCATTCCAGCCGTCTTCAGCCCGGCTTGCTTGAATCCAGTGGCAAAGTGAGCAAGGGACTCACGTCTGAGCATACCCTGCCACACTTATGGCGGCCAAAAGCGGTACAAAAGGGGGTGGTGATGGACGGAGCATCTGAATCAATCAAACACTCACACCCAGTCAAAAGATCTGGGTTTAATCCATCACCGTTCTTTAGCCAACTCTGCCACCCCAGTTCAGACATGGCTATATGCAAATCAGTCTGACCCTGTGCCTCATGGGAACAATCCAGCCCGAACTGCCAAGCCATGTCTTCCCTGGACCGGAAACAAGCTTCCGAGGACCGGTTTCTGGCATTCCAGTCGTCTTCAGCCCGGCTTGCTTGAATCAAGTGGCAAGCCCACCAGCAGCATTTGACTTACAGGCCCTGGGCACACGCAGTGCACTGTACTAGGGTCTGACATGTAAACCAAATAAGCCAATCATGGAGTCATTAATCCATGACACCAAATTAAGATAGGGAGCACTTGCACTGTGGCACTGAATAGCAGTGGCACAGTGCTCACATACAATGCACCCTGCCCTAGGGCCTACCTTAGGGGTGGCTACCATGTAGAAAAGGGAAGGTTTAGGGACTGGTCAGTGTGTGCACTTACCAAGTCGACATGGCAGTACTAGAAGTGGAAGGGAGTCTCACGCCACTGCTACCAGGTCTAACAGTGGGCAGTATTGAGGACTGGAAAGAGAGAAAGAGGTGATGAAAAAAATACAGATCTTGTATAATAAAAGGAGGGCTGTGAAGAGAACAGTGGTCGACGTGGGAGACTGGGTCAAGATGAAGTCTCCCAGATCCAAATTCAGTCTTCTGACTTAAGCACAGATCATATAAATACTACACTTTGCACATAATTCATGATCTGACGTGAAGTGCAAGTGCAAACGGATGACGTACATCACTATTAAAACCAATCAATTAGAAAGAGCGGTCATTAGATCTTACAAAGCGTCCCAACTAACAAGCGCATACGGAGGTGCAGACACCGGCGTCTCCGTCTGCTTGTTGCCTACTCAGAGCAATTAAACCTAATAGGAAGCCTGAAAGCTGTCTTATAAACAACAGAAAAAAACGAGAGCACAAGCCTGCTGCGCAAACCTTATCTATTATGTTACAAAACGAGGATTTGACCAAATAATTACAGTTTTGCTGACAGCACTATGGAAATTAACCCTTAGATATGGGCCAATAGACGGCCAACACCTAAGCGAGCATTTTATAAAGTGCAGGTTCTAGTAGAAATGTGCAACAATACCTCTTGATGCTCTGTCCAGTCAATAAGGGGCTCCTGGTCGTCCATTTTGCCCTAGTGCCTTTAATTCCAGAGTCGAGCCACACTCCAGTTTGTGAGGGCAGATCTATCCAAGGACGACCACAGCCCCCAGAGACAACTCGGAAAATGGCAAAACCATCACTACATTTGGTTTATGGTTTTCACCCACTTCCTTCGCTGCTGTCTGTAGTAGGTCTGCGTATACGAAGCAACTGCCTGGCAAATCTCCATACGATCAGTTCTATAACATAAGAAAAGTGCTGCACTGCAGCAAATCATATTACATTCTAGAAAAAGAGGACGTAGGTAGTACCTTCAGGACCATTCTTTATGAGGGAAGAGCTGAAGTCGACCACACTCGCACCCGGTGTCTTACGGAATGAGATCCTCCGGTGAACCCCAGCTCAGCTCTTAATACTGTCATTGGGGTGCCAGGACCCAGGATCAGTACACGTTACAAGAACATTTTCCCAGTTTTTGAACAGCGTGAACCTTCGTAAAATCCCACAGTTAGCACCATAAGAGCCGGCCGCCCGTGCATTTGTCTTGAATGTGTCAGTGTTAGTTTTATTGGTCTCTTGCTGCTTGAGTTAGCAAAAAGTAGTTTTGTGGTGACAAGTTTGTTTCCGACTTCGCCAGATGAGCTTTCCAACATAAATGGTCATCTATTCTTATGCCGAGGTAGCCATGTTTTAATTAGCTTAGTTGGTTTACTATCAATCCTGAATGTCAACAATAACTTTGATTTAGGATTAATTATCATATATTTTTCTCCTTATTGATTATTAACTTCTGTACTTTAGAGAATAGCTCGAAGCCTTCCAAAAGATGATGCATTGATTTTTCAGTATGCGCTAATATTACTGTATCATCTGCAACCAGCTGGATCGGAATATTCTCCTTCTCCAATATCGGAACATGGAGACCAAGATTCCTGTGGGAATCACAGTGAACTCACAAATTGCAAAGAAGCACAGGCTTTTCTTAATGATCTTTTATTGTTAGGTCTTCGACCACACAATGTGGGCCCAACTCATGTGGCCGGACACACCTTAGACCTGGTAATAACCAACTTCCCCAATGTCACATGCATGCCACCCACACAGGTCAGTTGGACGGACCATTTTATCCTTGAGTTTCATACTCCCTATCCTACAACTACTGCCCTCAAAACTACCAATATCCCCGAAATACGACGACAATGGCATAAGGTTAATGAGGCCTCGTTTGCTGAACAGTTTGTTCAATCCTACCATGAGATTCCTGATGACATCGATAAAGCTATTGACATGTTCAATAAAGACACTAAAATTGCCATAGATAAGATTGCTCCTTTAAAGCAATTTAGACCCCGACCAGCCAAAAAACAAGAGATCTGGTTCTCTGAAGAGCTCAGAAATCTCAAGAAAGCAGCCAGGAAACTAGAAAAAATATGGAGATCTACCCATCTAGTAACAGATAGGACACATTACTGGGACGCCCTAAGCATATATCACAAGGCTATCAGAATGGCGCGTAAAACCCATATTACTAACACTATCATGGCTGCAGATAACTCTCCCAGAGTACTGTACCAGGTCCTTCACTCTTTCACCAATCCCACAGCATGTGAGAGTGAAGACACATCGTCGCAATTACTTTGCGATGATATATCGCAATTCTTCTGCAATAAAATAGATCTTATCTATGCTAAAATAGTAAATACAAATAATACCCTGACTACAAACACAGCCCCGATTTTTCAGGATTCAGAACTTGATAGCGGCTCTCATACTTTAGACCTCTTCTCCCCTATCACTCATAAAGAAGTATCCCTGCTCATGGCGCAGATTAAAAGTGGAAGTCCTGATGACATCATCCCGGCAAGACTCATGCCCACCTTACTTGGAATCCTATCTCCCACCATTGAGAAACTTGTTAACCTATCCCTTTCCACAGGTTCTGTCCCTAAGCAGTGGAAACAAGCTTTGGTCAGACCAATCAGGAAAAAAACCACAACTCCTTGGACTGACCTGTCTAACCTTAGACCTATTTCGTTGCTGCCATATCTGGGTAAGCTAGCTGAGAAGCATGTTAATCGTCAGTTATCTAGCTACATTGAGAAAGCTGGCGGCCTAGACTTTTCTTAATCTGGGTTTAGGCCGAAACACAGTACAGAGTCCACCCTCCTGTCTGTGTCTGACGATCTGCACATGTTTCAAGACAAAGGCTACTCAGTAATTTTGGTGTTATTAGACCTTTCAGCCGCGTTCGACACCGTGTCACATAACATCCTCATTGACCGGTTGTCGAACGTAGGGGTTAAGAACAACGCCCTTGCCTGGCTAAGGAGTTTTCTTACAGATCGGACCCAGACTGTCACCTTGGGCAAATACAGATCAACTGAGGTGGGGATTACGAAAGGGGTGCCACAGGGCTCCTGCCTGAGCCCAACACTCTTTAACATCTACGTGGCACCCCTGGCAAGAGTGATGCGCAAATATGGTTTCATCCCCGTGTCATATGCGGATGACACGCAGCTCCTCTTCCCATTTCGTAACCTCACCACAGAAACAAGAAACTCCTTCTCCGATGGCATGAAAGCCGTCGCACTGTGGATGTCCACCAACTTCCTACAGTGCAATGTCAGCAAGACGGAAGTAATGCTGTTTGGAGACGCCAAATTACTGTGGACCCCTGACTGGTGGCCCTCTGATCTCGGTGTCGTTCCAGAGCCTAAACAGATTGTCAAAAATCTGGGGATACGCCTTGATCAGGACCTTTCGCTCAAACAGCACAGCAATATGGTAGCTGGCGCATGCTTCCACGTCATAAGCATGATGCGTAGAATTTTTCCACTGCTACCGGACTCCTCCAGAAGAACATTGGTGCAAGCCCTTATATTGAGTCGTATTGACTATTGTAATGGGCTACTCCTTTCTGCCAATGAAGGAGTTCTAGACAGGCTTCAGGTGGTCCAGAACACGGCAGCCCGCCTTGTTCTAAATGCTCCCCCTAGAACAGCATCAAAACCTCTGCTGCAGAAACTACACTGGTTGAGCATTAGACAAAGAGCCAAGTTCAAGATATGTTGTATCATTCACAAATGCCTGAATGGAAATGGCCCTACATATCTGGAGCAGAAATTTACCTTCTATACTCCCTCCAGATCGTTGAGATCTAGTGAGAATTTTCTGCTGGCTGTACCTCGTGTAAAAAAAACTAGACATGGAGGGAAAGCCCTATCTGTTGCGGGGCCCACACTGTGGAACAAACTGCCCCTGACCCTTAGGCTCTGCACAGATCATTTAAAGTTCAGGAAGCAACTCAAAACTCTGCTATTCACCGATAAAATCTAGACCCATTCTCTCATCTGCATAGTGTTGGACTCTATCTGGTATCACAGCGCAGAGATACTCCGGTTGGAGTCGATTCCAGCGCTATAGAAACCCATAAATAAATAAATAAATAAATAAATCAGTCCCATTGATGTAAATGTTGAATAAAGCTGGGGCAAGTATGCAACCCTGCCCAACGCCAATGTTTATTTCAAACTTCTCTGTGCATTCTCCTTTTACACTGAATCTTACTCTGGAATGATTGCAGCGGGGCAGATCCTTTCGGATACTCAAACAGTTGCTTGGGAATTTCCTTCTTCCAGAAGACTCCGTAGGACGGAGCAGCGACAGAATAGAATCCTGTTGTTAGGTCTCCAAAGACCACGAAGAGCGAGGAGTTTCCTGGGACACGTACTTCATACAGATCATGTACAACCTCAGAGCCGGGTCGATTCTACTTTGGCCTTTTCAGGATCCGGCCTGAAGGTTAGAGAGAATATAGTTCTCCTCTGTGCAGGTCTCGAGTCGTGACTGTAAGAGTTTCCCAAAGATTTTCCAGATGTTGTCTAATTGGGAATTTAGCTGATAGTTGGAGGGGTCATCTCTCCCCCCTTTCTTGTGAATCACCATAGATATGGAAGACTTGCATGATTCTGGAACCAAACCAAGAGTCATTACGGTGCTAAATAAAGCTGTTAAAGACCCTGAAGCACTGAACGTCTGAACTGGCCATCCCTCCTTTCCTCTGAATCCATGCAATAACGCTTAGTGAAGGTGTGGAGGGGGGAAGCCCATGTTACCGCACAGTAAACAAAGTGATGCAATAAAGAAAACAAAGGTTTGCCCAAACTAGTAGACCCGGAACCTGGAGGAACAGCAGGTAACCAGTAACAATGCTTCGCTGTAGACTGATTTCTGAAAAATACCAACTCGATGACTGTGTGGATGCCGCCGCTCTCCACGAACGGTCCATTAACCAGAAATGTACAGTTTTGACATTTGTTGACATGACTTCGACAATTTGGAAAATACAGTTAAAAAGCAAAGATAGAACAATCACACTTGATTCAATCTATTCACAGAATTTAGCAGATTATCCCACCCACCCATAGGATCATGAGACCACCATGAGACAGACCAGATTAACCCACCCATAGGATCATGAGACCACCATGAGCCAGACCAGATTAACCCCCTCCCGTAGGATCATGAGACCACCAAGAGCCAGACCACCCGTAGGATCATGAGACCACCCTGAGCCAGACCACCCATAAGATCATGAGACCACCATGAGCCAGACCACCCGTAGGATCATGAGACCACCATGAGCCAGACCACCCGTAGAATCATGAGACCACCATGAGCCAGACCAGATTGCCCCCCCCACCCGTAGGATCATGAGACCACCATGAGCCAGACCAGATTACCCCCCTACCGTAGAACCATGAGACCACCATGAGACGGTCCAGATTAACCCCCTACCATAGGGACCACCATGAGACAGACCAGATTACACCCCACTGTAGGATCATGAGACCACCATGAGCCAGACCACCCGTAGGATCGTGAGACCACCATGAACCAGACCACCCGCAGGATCATGAGACCACCATGAACCAGACCAGATTACCCCCCCACCCGTAGGATCATGAGACCACCATGAGCCAGACCAGATTAACCCCCTACCGTAGGACCATGAGACCACCATGAGACTGTCCAGATTAACCCCCTACCATAGGGACCACCATGAGACAGACCAGATTACACCCCACTGTAGGATCATGAGACCACCATGAGCCAGACCACCCGTAGGATCGTGAGACCACCATGAACCAGACCACCCGCAGGATCATGAGACCACCATGAACCAGACCACCCGCAGGATCATGAGACCACCATGAGCCAGACCACCCGTAGGATCATGAGACCACCATGAGCCAGACCACCCCTAGGATCATGAGACCACCATGAACCAGACCACCCGCAGGATCATGAGACCACCATGAGCCAGACCACCCGTAGGATCATGAGACCACCATGAGCCAGACCACCCGCAGGATCATGAGACCACCATGAGCCAGACCACCCGTAGGAGCATGAGACCACCATGAGCCAAACCACCCGTAGGATCATGAGACCACCATGAGCCAGACCACCCGTAGGAGCGTGAGACCACCAAGAGCCAGACCACCCGTAGGATCATGAGACCACCATGAGCCAGACCACCCGTAGGATCATGAGACCACCATGAGCCAGACCACCCATAGGATCATGCGACCACCATGAGCCAGACCACCCATAGGATCATGAGACCACCATGAGCCAGACCACCCGTAGGATCATGAGACCGCCATCAGCCAGACCACCCATAGGATCATGAGACCACCATCAGCCAGACCACCCATAGGATCATGAGACCACCATGAGCTAGACCACCCGTAGGATCATGAGGCCACCATCAGCCAGACCACCCATAGGATCATGAGGCCACCATGAGCCAGACCACCCGTAGGATCATGAGACCACCATGAGCCAGACCACCCGTAGGATCATGAGACCACCGTGAGCCAGACCACCCGTAGGATCATGAGACCATCATGAGACAGACCACATTAACCCCCTACCATAGGGACCACCATGAGACAGACCAGATTACACCCCACTGTAGGATCATGAGACCACCATGAGCCAGACCAGATTAACCCCCTACCGCAGGATCATGAGACCACCATGAGACAGACCACATTAACCCCCTACCATAGGGACCACCATGAGACAGACCAGATTACCCAACCACCCGTAGGATCATGAGACCACCCTGAGCCAGACCAGATTACACCCCACCGTAGGACCATGAGACCACCATGAGACAGACAAGATTGCCCCTCCACCCGTAGGATCATGAGACCACCATGAGCCAGACCAGATTACCCCTCCACCCGTAGGATCATGAGACCACCATGAGCCAGAGCAGATTACCCCCCCCACCTGTAGGATCATGAGACCACCATGAGACAGACCACATTAACCCCACTGTAGGATCATGAGACCACCGTGAGCCAGACCAGATTACACCCCACTGTAGGATCATGAGACCACCGTGAGCCAGACCAGATTAACCCCACCGTAGGATCATGAGACCACCATGAGCCAGACCAGATTAACCCCACCGTAGGATCATGAGACCACCATGAGCCAGACCACCCGTAGGATCCTGAGACACCCATGAGCCAGGCCACCCTCAGGATCATGAGACCACCATGAGCCAGACCACCCCTAGGATCATGAGACCACCATGAACCAGACCACCCGCAGGATCATGAGACCACCATGAGCCAGACCACCCGCAGGATCATGAGACCACCATGAGCCAGACCACCCCTAGGATCATGAGACCACCATGAACCAGACCACCCGCAGGATCATGAGACCACCATGAGCCAGACCACCCGCAGGATCATGAGACCACCATGAGCCAGACCACCCCTAGGATCATGAGACCACCATGAACCAGACCGCCCGTAGGATCATGAGACCACCATGAGCCAGACCACCCGTAGGATCCTGAGACACCCATGAGCCAGGCCACCCGCAGGATCATGAGACCACCATGAGCCAGACCACCCCTAGGATCATGAGACCACCATGAACCAGACCACCCGCAGGATCATGAGACCACCATGAGCCAGACCACCCGCAGGATCATGAGACCACCATGAGCCAGACCACCCCTAGGATCATGAGACCACCATGAACCAGACCACCCGCAGGATCATGAGACCACCATGAGCCAGACCACCCGTAGGATCATGAGACCACCATGAGCCAGACCACCCGTAAGATCATGAGACCACCATGAGCCAGACCACCCGTAGGATCATGAGACCACCATGAGCCAGACCAGATTACCCCCCACCTGTAGGAGCATGAGACCACCATGAGCCAGACCACATTAACCCCCTACCATAGGGACCACCATGAGACAGACCAGATTACACCCCACCGTAGGATCATGAGACCACCGTGAGCCAGACCACCCATAGGATCATGAGACCACCATGAGCCAGACCACCCGTAGGATCATGAGACCACCATGAGCCAGACCACCCATAGGATCATGAGACCACCATGAGCCAGACCACCCGTAGGATCATGAGGCCACCATGAGCCAGACCACCCGTAGGATCATGAGACCACCATGAGCCAGACCACCCATAGGATCATGAGACCACCATGAGCCAGACCACCCGTAGGATCATGAGACCACCATGAGCCAGACCACCCGTAGGATCATGAGGCCACCATGAGCCAGACCAGATTACCCCCCCATCGTAGGATCATGAGATCACCATGAGCCAGACCAGATTACCCCCCCACCCTTAGAATCATGAGACCACCATGAGCCAGACCAGATTACGCCCCCACCCATAGGATCATGAGACCACCATGAGACAGACCAGATTACACCCCATCGTAGGATCATGAGACCACCATGAGCGAGGCCAGATTACCCCCCCCATCGTAGGATCATGAGACCACCATGAACCAGACCGCCCGTAGGATCATGAGACCACCATGAGCCAGACCACCCGTAGGATCCTGAGACACCCATGAGCCAGGCCACCCGCAGGATCATGAGACCACCATGAGCCAGACCACCCCTAGGATCATGAGACCACCATGAACCAGACCACCCGCAGGATCATGAGACCACCATGAGCCAGACCACCCGCAGGATCATGAGACCACCATGAGCCAGACCACTCCTAGGATCATGAGACCACCATGAACCAGACACCCGCAGGATCATGAGACCACCATGAGCCAGACCACCCGTAGGATCATGAGACCACCATGAGCCAGACCACCCGTAAGATCATGAGACCACCATGAGCCAGACCACCCGTAGGATCATGAGACCACCATGAGCCAGACCAGATTACCCCCCACCTGTAGGAGCATGAGACCACCATGAGCCAGACCACATTAACCCCCTACCATAGGGACCACCATGAGACAGACCAGATTACACCCCACCGTAGGATCATGAGACCACCGTGAGCCAGACCACCCATAGGATCATGAGACCACCATGAGCCAGACCACCCGTAGGATCATGAGACCACCATGAGCCAGACCACCCATAGGATCATGAGACCACCATGAGCCAGACCACCCGTAGGATCATGAGGCCACCATGAGCCAGACCACCCGTAGGATCATGAGACCACCATGAGCCAGACCACCCATAGGATCATGAGACCACCATGAGCCAGACCACCCGTAGGATCATGAGACCACCATGAGCCAGACCACCCGTAGGATCCTGAGGCCACCATGAGCCAGACCAGATTACCCCCCCATCGTAGGATCATGAGACCACCATGAGCCAGACCAGATTACCCCCCCACTCGTAGAATCATGAGACCACCATGAGCCAGACCAGATTACGCCCCCACCCATAGGATCATGAGACCACCATGAGACAGACCAGATTACACCCCATCGTAGGATCATGAGACCACCATGAGCGAGGCCAGATTACCCCCCATCGTAGGATCATGAGACCACCATGAGCCAGACCAGATTACGCCCCCACCCGTAGGATCATGAGACCACCATGAGACAGACCAGATTACACCCCATCGTAGGATCATGAGATCACCATGAGCGAGGCCAGATTACCCCCCATCGTAGGATCATGAGACAGACAAGATCACCCCCCCATCGTAGGATCATGAGACCACCATGAGCCAGACCAGATTACCCCCCCATCGTAGGATCATGAGACCACCATGAGCCAGACCAGACTACCCCCCCATCGTAGGATCATGAGACCACCATGAGCTAGACCAGATTACCCCACCCGTAGGATCATGAGACCACCATAACGTTTGAGCAAGAAGCAACAGCTAAAACGCAGATATTCGCTGTATCAGAAGTCCACAGTGATGGGTCGAGGAGATGCGGTCATGGATTGACCTGCGCGTATTCTCTTCCTTTAGCATTCTCTTTTTTGTGTTTTCTTTCCTTTCATTCTTCTCCTTCCTGTCTGTTTTTCTTCTTCCCCTCACCCCGCCCGATTTCCCTAAATTATTTCATTTATCAACCAAGGGGTAAGATGTTGATTAAAGCTTAGTTTGAGCCAGTGGTCGCAGGAGGGGCCCATCTGCACTCTCGTTTTGGAGGCCGGCACTTATTTTCCCTCATCAGACTTTGACCCATAACGAGGGAGTGAAAAACACACGAGCGGGAAGAAAGAGGAAGAGAAAGATGAAAAAAGTGCAAAAGCGAGAATGCAGGGACCTACAGGAGTTAGATAAAGATGCAGAGAGTGTATGGGGTGGACTAAAGAGCCAAGAGGTGGAATCAAGAGTGAGATAAAGGTGCTGAGATTGTCTGGGGTGTATTAAAGAGTGTCTGGGGGTGGATAAAGAGCCACGAGGTGGAATCAAGAGTGAGATAAAGGAGCCGAGAGTGTCTTGCAGTGGATTAAAAAGCCATGAGGGGGAATCAAGAGTGAGATAAAGGAGCCCAGAGTGGCTGTGGTGGATTAAAGAGCCACGAGGTGGAATCAAGAGTGAGATAAAGGAGCCGAGAGTGGCTGTGGTGGATTAAAGAGCCATGAGGTGGAATCAAGAGTCAGATAAAGGAGCCAAGAGTGTCTGGTGGTGGATTAAAGAGTCATGAGGTCGAATCAAGATGAGATAAAGGAGCTGGGAGTGTCTGGGGGTGGATTAAAGAGCCATGAGGGGAATCAAGAGTGAGATAAACGAGCCAAGAGTGTCTGGGGGTGGATTAAAGAGCCACAAGGTGGAATCAAGAGTGAGATAAAGGAGCGACCCTTGACCCTGATCCAGGCAGGTCGCTACCCACGCCGCACAGCTCTACCTGTCTGTGCCCATGTCCCTGATCTCGATGCTGCTGCGAGTTCAAGATCCTCCTCCACCCGCAGGCTTCCACTTGCTCCTGTGTGTTCGCTCTGTTCCTTTTTCCTTGTTGTTTGTCTGCTGTTGTATTACTTTTTGCGGTATCTGTTACCCACTGTTGTATTACTTTTTAGTATTCTGCTGCTGTAATATTTTGTTTCCACTGTTGTATTCCTTTTCTTTGTATTCTGTGCTGTATTCTGTGCTTCCGCCCGTTTTTCGCTCTGTAGCCCTCCAGCACGCCAGCCTTCCTCTCCCCTTCCTGCCGCTGTGTCCCCTGCGGCCCCGCTCGCCCAATCTTCCTGCTCCTGCCTCCCAGCTGCTCCTCCCTCCCACCTCCCCTTCTTATGGCAGCCTCTGCCCGGTGAAGAGAGCAACCTGTGACCCTGATCCAGGCAAGTTGCTCCCCACGCCGCATAGCTCTACCTGTCTGTGCCCATGTCCCTGCTCCCTGATCTCACTGCTGCCGCGAGTTCAAGCTCCTCCTCCACTGCAGGCTCCCTCCTGCGCCTCACCCCTGGTGGCCCAGTGGTGAGCCGTAAGTATCTGTGTGCACGCTCTGTTCCTTTTTGCCTGGTATTTGTCTGCTGTTGTATTACTTTTTGCGGTATCTGTTACCCACTGTTGTATTACTTTTTTGGATTCTGCTGCTGTATTATTTTGTTTCCACTGTTGTATTCCTTTTCTTTGTATTCTTTGCTTCTGTCCCCATTTTTCGTTCTGTAGCTCTCCAGCATTCCATTCTTCCTCTCCCCTTCCCACCGATGCGTCCCCTGCTCCTCCCTCCCACCTCCCCTTCTAATGGCGGCCGTACCGAAAGCACGCCAAATGCAAACCTGCCTGCGCTCGTCCGCGCCTGGACCGCAACCAGCATCAGACGACCTGGCCACCCCGAATGCCACTACAACGCCAGCACCCTCCACGCACTCAACACCGGACGATTATACACCTGCTTCCTGGCCACCCCAAAGCGCACCCAAGGATCCTACTCCTGCCGGAGCTGCAGCTTCACCAGCCTCCAATACGCCACCACCTCAGATGCATACTACTCAATACCCGCTCTGCCCACAAGCACGCCATTGAACTCTGGGACCTACCCGACTCATTCTCTCCGGACAATACCTTCCTGACGGTGACCTGGATAAACCCCTCCCCTTCACCCGACATCGCCATAGCCATCCCGGTCGGTTACAAGATCACCCGCAGGGACCGTACCAGAGAAGGAGGAGGAATCACCATCATCCACAGGAACACCCTCAGAATCTTGACCAGCACCGACGACACTCTCAGCGCCACCGAACACCAGCACTTCCAGATCCACATCGACCCCAATACCACCATCAGAGAATCCCTCGTCTACAGACCCCCCCCCCCCGGCCACAGTGCAGCGACTCCATCCCCGACTTCATCAGCACGCACTCCCTTGCATCCACGGACTACATCCGCCTCGAAGATCTGAACTTCCACCTCAACAGCAGCTCTACCACCCTGCTCGACAACCTCGGACTCAAACAGCTAGTCACGACTCCCACCCACTCCGCCGGACACATGCTCAACAGCATCTTCTCCGCCAGCAACTATGTCACCTTCAACCATACCAGAAAACTCCACTGGACTGACCACCGCTGCATCCACTTCACCTTCAAGAAACCCACCATGCACCACCACACACAACGGACCCCCCGCTGCAGCTGGAGCAAAAGTCACCAAAGACCAGCTAATCGCCACCCTTGCCCGAAACCCACCAACTGACACCACCAACACCAATACTGCTACCCGCAACCTCAGGCAATGGATCGACGACTGTGCCAACACTCTCGCCCCAATCAAGAAACCCTCAAACAGATGCACCAACAGAAAAGCCATCTGGTTCACCACCGACCTCCAGGCATCCAAGCAGACCTGTTGAAGGGTCGAGATGAAGTGGCACCATGAGCAGACACCACCGGACAGCAATGCAGCCCAAAAGATTGCCATCCGCAGACACCACCAACTCATTCGAACTGCCAAAAGGACTTATTTCAAGGAACGCTTTACAACAACGCACACAACAGCAAAGAGCTCTTCAACATCATGAAGGAACTCTCCAACCCCAGCTCCAACTCCAACAACATCCTGACAACATCGTGCCATCGCAAGACCTATGCGACTCCCTAGCCATCTTCTTCCACTGTAAGATCGCAGACATCCACAACAGCTACAACAACCAGGCCCCCCGAACAGCCACCGACCCCCAGCCACACCAACCAACTGCTCTCCTGTACCCATGTCAACGACGACAACACCATCAGAATCATGAACACCATCCACTCCGGCTTACCATCAGACCCCTGCCCGCATCACATCTTCAACAAAGCAAGCTCCACCATTGCACCCCATCTCCGCCAGATCATCAACAATTCCTTTGAGACCGCCACCTTACCGGAGAGCTGGAAGCACGCCGAGATCAAGGCCCTACTCAAGAAATCCAAGGCGAACCTCAAGTACTTTCGGACCATCTCCCTACTCCCGTTCCCAGCAAAAGTCATTGTGAAGATTGTCAACAGGCATCTGACCCTCTTCCTCGAGGAGAACAACATCCTGGACCCATCCCAATCCGGATTCCACAGCAACCACAGCATCGAAACTGCCTTCATCGCCGCCACCGATGACATCAGTAACCTGCTGGACAATGGAGAAACTGCGGCCCTCATCCTCCTCGACCTTTTGGCCGACTTCAACACTGTCTGCCACCACACCCTACGCACACGCCTCCACAACGCAGGGATCCGCGACAAAGCCCTGGACTGGACCACCTCCTTCGTCATCGGCGGAACCCAGAGTGTCCGCCTCCCTCCGTTCCGATTTAAAGCCACCAAGATCATCTGCGGCAAACCCCAAGGATCATCCCTCAGCCCGACACTCTTCAACATCTACATGGGACCTCTCACCCATATAGCCTGATCGCATGACCTCAACACCATCTCATATGCCAACAACACCCAGCTGATCCTCTCCCTCACCAAGGGCCCCACCACTGCCAAAACCAACCTCCACGACGGAATGAAGGCCGTCACCGAATGAATGAAGAACAGCCGCCTGAAACTGAACTCGGACAAGACGGCTGCACCCTGTCCGCCTGGGAAAACGCCTGATGGCCGGCCACACTGGGAGCTTCATCAACTCCCACTGACCACGCGAGCAATCTGGGGTCCATCCTGGACTCATCGCTGTCAATGACCCAGCAAGTCAACGCCGTAACCTCCTCCTGCTTCAACACCCTCTGCATGCTCCGCAAGATCTACAGATGGATCCCCACCGGAACCAGAAGAACAGTCACCCAGGCCCTCGTCACCAGCAGGCAGGACTACGCCAACGCAGGAACCTCGGCCAAACTCCAGAAACAACTACAACGCATACAGATTGCCTCTGCACGCCTCAGCCTCGACATCCCCCGCCACAGCCACATCACATACCACCTGAGAGACCTGTACTGGCTCCCCGTCAACAAGAGGATCACCTTCAATCTCCTCACCCACGCATACAAGGCACTCCACAACACCGGACCAGCGTACCTCTGCAGACGTCTCAGCTTCTACACCCCGAACCGCCAGCTTCGCTCCGCTGACCTTGCCCTCGCCCTCACCACCGTCCCAGTGTGGGTGAAATACCCCCTCTATCCTCAAACCCCATCCACTGAGTGAGAGACCCCTGTGTGGGTTAAATACCCCCTCCATCCTCAGACCCCATCCACTGAGTGAGAGACCCCTGTGTGGGCGAAATACCCCCTCGATCAGACACATCCACTGATAGGCTCATTAGTCTTTGTAAATCTTCTCAGCATTCATTGAAGATGTTTGCTTGGTTTCCCCAGGGGACATGAAGCCCTCACAGGCTCGGTCTGGATCAGCATCAGCTCTGCCTCCAATGCATAAATACAGCTGGAGCACACATTGCCTCAAGACCCTGCAGTGGCAGAGAGGGCTGCTGCTGGCT
Source organism: Lissotriton helveticus (assembly GCF_964261635.1). Taxonomy (NCBI): domain Eukaryota; kingdom Metazoa; phylum Chordata; class Amphibia; order Caudata; family Salamandridae; genus Lissotriton; species Lissotriton helveticus. Next base: position 131,613 of record NW_027611758.1, read on the forward strand.
CACAGCCATGTGGGCTACCAATCCAGAGGAGGTGTCTACCAGGAAGATGTGCCCACGGTAGGGAGGGCTGCCCCTGTCCATTGCACTGTCTGCTGGGAGTCATCGCCAGGTATCCGCTGTGACCCCAGCTGAGACTACCACCAGAGGACCCTGGCTCTGCGACAGACCACCCTCAGAACAAAAAGTATGTTTAATTACACTGTATATATGTATATGATATTCCTATTGGGTAAACCTAACCAAAGGAACATTTTTTTAATCAATCAATCAATCAATCAATCAGAGTACTTGTAAAGTGTGCTACTTACCCGTGAGGGTCTCAAGGCGCTGAGGGGAGGGGGTGCTGCTACTGTTAGAAGAGCCAGGTCTTGAGGAGTCTTCTGAAGGCGAGTATGTCTTGGGTCTGCTGTATGTGGGTAGGGAGGGTGTTCTAGGTCTTGGCGGCGAGGTAGGAGAAGGATCTGCCGCCAGAGGTCATTCGTTGGATGCCGGGGACAGCGGCGATGGAGAGGCTGGTAGAGCGGAGCTGGCGGGTGGGGGTGTGGAAGCTGAGGCTGCTGTTCAAGTACGCTGGTCCAGCGTTGTGGAGTGCTTTGTGTGCATGGGTGAGGAGCTTGAAGGTGATCCTCTTGTCGACGGGGAGCCAGTGTAGGTCTCTCAGGTGGGGGGTGATGTGGCTGCGACAGGGGACGTTGACGATCAGTTGGGCGGAGGCGTTTTGGATGCGTTGTAGTTGTTGTAGGTGTTTGGCTGGGATTCCTGCGTAGAGTGCGTTGCCGTAGTCCAGTCTGCTCCTGACGAGGGCCTGTGTCACCGTTCTCCTTGTTTCGGTCAGGATGTACTTGTAGATCATGCGGAGCATGCGGAGGGTGTTGTAGCAGGAGGAGACGGCGTTGACCTGCTTAGACATGGAGAGTGAGGAGTCGAGGATGAATCCTAGGTTGCGTGCATGGTCGGTGGGTGTTGGTGCTGTTCCCAGTGTGGTCGGGCATCAGGAGTTGTCCCAGGCTGAGGGGGTGGATCCGAGGATGAGGACCTCCGTCTTGTCCGAGTTCAGCCTCAGACGGCTGCTCCTCATCCAGTCGGCAGCGGCCGTCCTTCCCTCGTGGAGGTTGGTTTTGGCGATGTGTGGGATGAGCTGGGTGTCGTCGGCGTAGGAGATGATGTTGAGGTCGTGGTGGTGGGCCACTTGTGCGAGGGGGGCCATGTAGACGTTGAACAGCGTCGGGCTGAGGGATGAGCCCTGGGGTACGCCACAGATTATGTTGGTGGCTTCAGATTGGAAGAGTGGGAGGTGGACACTCTGGGTTCTGCCGAAGAGGAAGGACATGGTCCCGTCAAGGGCCTTCTCTTGGATTCCGGCTTCTAGGAGGCGTGTCTTTATAGTGCGATGGCAGACCGTGTTGAAGGCGGCCGACAGGTCCAGGAGGATGAGGGCTGATGTTTTGCCGTTGTCTAGTTGGTGCCTGATGTCGTGTGTGGTGGCGATGGGGGCTGTCTCAGTGCTGTGGTTTCATCTGAATCCGGACTGGGACGGGTCCAATATGTTGTTGTCTTCCAGGTGGTACGCCAATTGCATATTGATGATTTTCTCGATGACCTTTGCCGGGAACGCAGGGAGATGGGCCTTAAGTTCATGAGGTCCTTGGGGTCCGTCTTAGGCTTCTTGAGGAGGGCGTTGATTTCGGCGTGCTTCCAGTTTTCTGGGAATGTCGTTGTTTCGAATGAGATGTTGATGACCTTCCGTAGTTGGGGTGCAATGGCTGCGTCTGCTTTGTGCTTTGTTTAATACGTTGTTTGGGCACGGGTCTCACGGAGATCCTGAGTGGATGGAGTTCATGACCTTGCGTGTCTCGTCGTCATTGACGTTGGACCAGGAGGTCAGGCGGCTGGCACTGGCGGTGTTCACAAGGGAGGTGGAGCCTGGCGTAGTCGGGGCGGTCGTGGTGTTGAAGCTGTCGTGGATGTCAGCAATCTTGCGGTGGAAGAAGATGGCTAGTGAGTCGCACAGTTCTTGTGAGGGCGGGATGTCGTTGGCGTTGGTGCTGGGTTGGAGAGTTCCTTTACGATGCTGAGGAGCTCTTTGCTGTTGTGTGCATTGTTATCCAAGCGGTCTTTGAAGGAGGATGTCTTGGCTAATCTGATGAGGTGGTGATGTCTGCGGGTGGCGTCCTTATGGACTACCTGGTTGTCCGGTGTGCGTTCGTGGAGCCATATCTTCTCCAGTTTCCGGCATGCACGTTTGGAGGTCTGGAGCTCATCGTGAACCAGATGGCTCTCTTGCTGGCGTGGCTGTTGGAGGGTTTCTTGAGTGGGGCGAGAGTGTTGGTGTAGTTGTCGATCCACTGTCTGAAGTTGCGGGCTGCGGCGTCTGGGTTGGTGGGGTCGGTGGGTGGGTTCTGGGCGAGGGTGGTGATCAGTTGGTCTTCGGTGACTTTGCTCCAGCAACGGCGAGGCAGCTGTTGGGTGCGATGGTGCGTGGTTGGTTTATTGAGGGTAAAATGGATGCAGCGGTGGTCGGTCCAGTGGAGTTTGGAGATGTGGTCAAAGGTGACGTGGGTGCCTGTGGAGAAGATGTGGTCCAGCGTGTGGCCGGCGGCGTGGGTGGGTGTGGTGATGAGTTGTCTGAGGCTGAGGTTGGCGAGGTTGTCGATCAGGGTGGCAGAGTTGGCATTGTTGTGCTCGAGGTGGAAGTTCAGGTCCCCGAGGAGGATGTATTCCATGGAGGCGAGTGCGTGGGTGCTGGCGAAGTCGGCGATGGAGTCACTGAACTGAGCCCGGGGTCCGGGGGTAGATGAGTGTTCCTCTGAGGGTGGTGTTGGGGTCGGTGTGGATCCAGAAGTGCAAGTGTTTGGCGGTGTCATCTGCATGGGTGGCAACCTTGAGGGTGGACTTGTGGACGATGGCTATTCCTCCTCCGATTCCGTTGGCGTGATCCCTGCAGGTGCCTTGTAACTGTCCGGGATGGCTATGGCGATGTCGGGTGCCGAGGAGTCATTCCACCAGGTCTCAGTCAGTAAGGCCACGTCTGGGGCGGTGGTGTCGAGCAGATCCCAGAGCTCAATGGCGTGTTTGCTTGCAGAGCGGGTGTTGAGGAGTATGCAGCGGAAGTGGTTGGGTCCAGTTCTTGGAGGTTTGGTGGATCTGTTGCAGGTGCGGCAGGAGATGGGTCCGTCGGTCCGTTTCGGGGCGGCCTGGAAGCAGGTGTGGTTTCGGCCGGCGTTGAGTGCATGGAGGGTACTGGTGTCGTAGTGGAGTCTGGTGTCATGGCGATCGCGGGGTCCAGGGGTTCTGGCGCTGGGTGCGGTCCAGGCGCGGCATATATGGGGAGGTGGGAGGGAGGGGCAGCTGGGAGCAGCAAGTGGGCAGGGGGCGGGGCCGCAGATGGCACAGCAGCGGGGAAACAGTGGTACAGTGGTACAGAAAGCAAAATGGGGCAACGAGTGGCGCAGAGGAGAAAACGAGGCGCAAAAAGGGGGAGACAGTGGTATAGAAGGAAAAATGTGGCACAAGGGATGGAAAACAAGTGGCACAGAGGAGAAAACAGGGCACAAAGAGGGGGAGACAGTGGCCCAGAAGGCAAAAGGACGGGGGACACTTACCAGCGGCAATGGCAGTGGCAGCAGGGGCACACAGTCAGAGCTGCATGGAGGGGGAGCGACCTATCATAAGGGTCAGGGGTCGCTCATTTAAAGATAAGATCTGTGTCAATTTATAATCTAATAGTGTTTGCAACTTCAGCCAGCCCTAACTGGTGTTATATGTAAGGGCAGGTGAAAAAAGAGGCGCCTTATTTAAGTGTCAGAGTGCTTGCCTAAAGTCACAGCTTTAAATCTGATGCACAATTAGAAGATATTCATTATTAAACACCTTGTCAAGAGGGTGAGGAAATTTAAATCACGAGGCAGTCAGTGTCCTGCTCTCCACAAGTGTTCTACACATATTGACACATCTCAGTGGCAGGTTGAAATTATTCATAAAGTGGCACCCTGACCTAGTCAGGACATCACTCAGTGTTGTTTGAAGACCCTCTCACACCCTATTGGTGTCATGCTTCATTATTGGGTCTTATCCAGATCCCTCAACAGGGATGGGCTCAACCATCTCCCAGGGAGCACTTAAGATCATTTCCTGTCCCGGGGTCTAATAGTAGGATGAAGAAGGACACCAATAGGGTGTGTGGGGGTCTTAGAAAGAACACTGAGTGATGTCCTAGGACAGGGCCCACGTGATCAATAATTTCAACCTGCCGCCGAGATGGGTCGATACATGTAGGACACTTAAGGTGAGTGTTGTATTGAAGGGAGGTCGTATCATCTCCTCCACTGCTTTGTTTTGAAAGACACCTGGATACTATTATTAGGATCCAAATTATGCTGCAGAAATCTTACTGTGGGAGCACAGGCTGGCCACACACTCACTAGAACAGGAACACTCATCTGGAACAGGATACAGAACACACACTCACTTCAACTCTGAAACAGGATACAAGACACACACTGACTTAAAACCAGGAACAGGAATCAGGACACACACTGACTTCAAATCTGTAACAGGGTGCAGGTCACACGCTCACTTAACATCTGGAACAGGGTGCAGGCCACAAACAATCCTAAAACCAGGAACAGGGTGCTGGCCACACACTCACGTAAAACCAGGAACAGGGTGCTGGCTACATACTCACTTAAAACCAGGAACAGGGTGCTGGCTACACACATTCCTAAAACCAGGAACAGGGTGCTGGCTACACACCCCTAAAACCAGGAACAGGGTAATGGCCACCCCCCTCACTTAAAACCAGGAACTGGGTGCAGGCCCCCCATTCACTTAAAATCCGGAACACGCTCACTTAAAACCGAAGAACAGGGTAATGGTTACATATTAACTTAAAACCAGGAACAGGGTGCGGGCCACGCATTGAATACGACTGCAGAAGTCGGATGCAGTCCACACATTGCGCTTTACTTTGATATGATACACCGCGGTTAGGAGTATGTGTGACTGTTCATCATAAAACTCTCTGACTGTTGAGATTCTGTTTAAAAGGCATTAGAGTTGTCACCCCTGCTCATTGCGCCATCAGCCTGGTGGGTTGGAGGGGATGCACAGACACCCTCTTGGACCCAATCTAGATGGCCAATATCTCATGAGAAACAATATAATTGTAAGTGTATGTAAGTCCACAGAAAAGCTGTGATAACTCTAATGTAAATGTTGGTGTGTACCTCTGGGGGGCGCTAACAGGTCAGAAGTCTGGCCAGCACATTATCAAAGATAGGATCAGCTTCCCACAGAGAGTGGTTTCTTGGTGCCAGATCACTCCTACATGTTGTGGTGGTGTCACAGGCACCTCTGGAAGTTAATGACAGTTGTCTGGAAGTGCCGTGTTTATTTAGTTTTTCAAACAGCTGAGACTGGGGATATCCTGGGGATGTCAGAGGAGTGCAGGCTTCTAGGAGTAGAAAAGGTTGTCATGTCTTCAGGCTCAAGGGGAGGAGAATGGACCAGATTACTGCACAGACTGCAGTAGAAAGATTTACTAGATTTTGGCCCAGGATTACCAGACAAGGAGGGGAGAGCCGGCCTTATGCATGGGTGAGCTGGGCCCACGCCCAGGGCACCGACACTACTAGGGGTGCATGGAGCTATCTGTGTAGAGGTCATACCCTGGTCTCCTAGTAGGCAGGAAGTACTTGGATCAGCAGTTTCTTGCAGATGTATTTTTATGCAGCCCTGCTCCTGGGGACAGGCTCCCTTCCATTCTCCCCATCACTTCTGTCACTGAGAAGGGACTGTAGCACAACATGTAAAAAAGGTCTTGATTTACTTCAAAGGCGAGACTGAACATCACAGAGTAGGGCTTCTATGTGGCTGAAATGTTACATGCACTGAGAGTGGAAGATGGCTCAGTGACTTAAGCACTCACCAGTGACCTGTGCTTTGAGTGGCAGCTGTCAAACCAGATGTTCATTCTCCAGAGGTTGATAACTGAGTAACACTAACTCCAATGATGATAATACAAAATATACTCAGATCTCTGTAGTATGACCCGATCAATAAAAATGAGTTACACTGAAATCTAACTTCTTTCTGTGATGTTTGTATGAATATTTCTATAGCAATAACAAGGACGGTAAAAAGACTGGCAGACCAGTCTCAAGGAATGTAGGATTTAACAGAACTTAAACAAGTGACATGAAGATAATCCAAAGAAATTCACATGTATATCTATTTCTGACTTTACAACAGAAATCAGTGGGTGTCAGAAGGTTTTGTGAAACTGCTGTTTTGTCCAAGCTGAACACTCCCTGCCAGTGAGATGTTTGCTCATAAGGTGTTGCGTCTACCGATGGCTCATGACCTGTCCTCAGGCGGTGGCCGGTGAGCCCGGGGACTGGACGTGTCTCACTCAGTGCAGGGTGCCCTCTAGTCTGGGTGGATCACCTCCAGGACCAACCCCTGTGGGAAGAACTGGGCCCTGGCTGAAGAGGATGCTGCCCCCTGGCAGCAGGTGCATTATACTAAGGTTGTCCAGGCGCCCATACAATATGGATTCTTCTTTTTACTGTTTTTGTGAAGGATGGACAAGAGTGTGGTGATGGAGACGCCTATGGGATTTCAATGACGATTGTATATATATATGTGTTGGTATCGGCTATTTACCAGGTTATCGAATAAATAGTGATTATTTTCTGCTATTCACCCTGTCCCTTGCTTAATGAATTAGTAGAGATTCTGCACTGATCGGCCGGCGGCCATGCAAATAGCAGAAAAACGTTACTATTTATTGGTCCGCTGGCTAAAGAGTAGAGAGTCTGCACTGTTTGGCCTGAGTCTGTGCAAATAATGAGGAAACGCTACTATTTACGAGGCCACTGGCTAAATAGAAGAGGTTTTGTTCTATTCGACCAGCAGTTAAGCAAACAAGAAAAGTTCACGCATTACCCAGCTGCTGGCCTATTATGCCAGCAGTCATGTGAACGTATATGGCTGCTGGTTAAATAGCAGAAATTATATATTATTTGACCAATAGCATTTCAAGTAGCAAGGAAATTACAATATTTAGTCAGCAGCTAGGTAAATATTAGAAAAGATGTACTGTATTGCTGGTGGGCTGGCAAATAATCTATTTCATTAACTATGTAGCTAGATAAATAGTAGAGAGTGTGCTCAACATGGGCAGTAGCCGTGCAGATGGCAGAGGAACTTCACTATTTACCCGGCTGCTGTCTAAACATCTTAACTTTCCTTTAATTATGCCTTATGCAGATTTCAACAGGTACGTACACCAAGTAGAACTGCAAACAAGGGAGAAAACAATTGGCACCCATCTTCTTATTTAAGTTATGGTCGTGATGTATTACTATTTCATTCTCAAAAAGTGGCAGCAAATACAGCACATAATTATTGCGATTGAAATAGTCATAGTGCTTGCAGGTCAGGCCGCTCCCTCGTCGCACAGCTCCACCTGTGTTGCCCTGCCCTTGGTGACCAGCTGTTCTGCCGCGCTGTGAGTTCGCCCCCCTCCCCCGCTCAGTGTTATTGGCAATAGATAAATGCTATCGTGTTTTACCATCTCTTCAGCAAGAGACAGTAAAAGAGCGTGAAAAAGATCCATTAATGGCACACTTGCTAAATTCGCCACCACGCTATGCGCAAAATGCCACAGCACCTCCGCAACCTTTAGTTGCACCTCTGGTAGCTGTTATGCCGGCTCCTTTACAGCACTCACCAGCCGCTCTTCAGCTGGCTTCTATTTCTCTGGTGCAGCCTCCTCAAGGCTCACCGATCACATCTACTTGTCCTACTGTTCCTCCTACAACTTCGCCTAGCGCACCTTCTATTTCTTCTGATACTCGTTCTACGAATGCTTCTGTTTCTGCTTTGCGTGACTCTGTTCTGCCACCAGTTATTCCTCCACTTTCACCTTCCGTCTGGCATAAAATGGCCAGCATTGTTACTAACATTCATTCACCACTGTTTCGGTCGCCTAAACGACCCCTAATACGGGACAAAGACAATTACGAAGCCAAATGCCTGATTATCAGGAGAGGGAATCATTGAATAAGTTATCACGGAATTGGGCTATGGATACAGCGATGTAAAGTCTGTCATGAACGTCTTCCGTCAATGGGATGAACCGACGCAAAGATATGTTTTTGAGCAGATGTGTGTTTTTCTGTGTGAGGATTTGGAAGATAATGGTCAAGAGAGCAACACGCGAGAATTGTGTAATGTACGATTTAAATTTGGGGAAGGTATGATCATAGGTCCCGACGTCGAAAAAGCAGTTGAGATATTATTATCATATCGAAGTATGGGTGGTAATTCTGGGTCATCATCTGAATGTGGTACATCTAGTAGGAAAAGAGCGAGACAGTACCCCATGAGAGAGGTTCCTCCGGTTTGGAGGGAAGGCGATGCGAATGCAGTACCGCCAATTCTGCCTCATTTCCAGCGTGTATGGGTACACATCCCCTGGAAAAGATCAGAAGTTTTAGCACTCAAGCAGTCACTGCCTGATCCTCGTAAAAACCCGACTGGGTATTATAAGGAGTTATCGCAAACTGCAAGCTCATGTATAATGAATTTAGCGGATGTAGACATGCTGTTTGGGAACGTTGTTCCACATCCTTTATGGAGCAAAATCCGTCATACGGATCACGATCAGGAACTAGGTGACTCGTGGGCGAACATTACGACTACAGATGCTAGACAAGTCGGTGGTTTTAAACCTGAGCCGTTATTAGCTGAACTTCCCGGTAGAATTATAGCGTACATGAAAACATTAATGCCTGAAGTACGTGTAAATTGGGACAAGCTATCTGCGTGCAAGCAGAAGAAGGATGAGAATGTGTCTGACTTTTTCACGAGATTTGAGGAAACTTTCACCGATCATAGTGGTCAAGATATGGCTACCGAGGGTGGTCAAAGATTGTTTGTAGACAAGTTCGTACATAATTTACTTCCTGAACTGTGTACTAAACTAAAAGATTCAGAGAGTGCTTGGGCTGTCTCTACGTCAGCGCAGAATTTAGCCACAGCCCAGTACTACGAAAATAGGCGCAAAGACGAACTAGACAAGGCAGACAAAAAGACTAAAGATTTGAAAACTAAGGTTCTTCTCCAGCAGGCTTATCCGCCTCGCACGGCTAGTCAGCCCAATTATTAACCACAACAGCAGTATTCGAGAAACGCGCAAGGAAACGAGTTTTCCCATCAGCGTCTTCCGTATGGCCCGAATCAATGTGCATATTGCAAGGAAGAGGGTCATTTCAAAGGTAATTGTCCGGCTCTTGCGCGACGTTTAAACGGTGCTCCAGGTGTAAGGGGAAGAGGTGTTCAACTCGCCCCTAGAGGTAAGGGCCGTGGAAATTTCACCCAGAACACAGCTTCTTTTCCGCCTCAGAACTCGATGAACAGCTTTGACCAACAGAATAATATATCGTCTAGATCAGCTCAGTACTATGCTGACGACTATTACACCGAACAGGAAAATGAGGGTAATGATTGCTAGGACAGCCATGGACAAAGAGAGGGAGTCGTTTCAGTTCCAGTAGATCAGAATGGACCTTATGTCGAGGTGGTTGCCTCAGGAGTGTCAGAGCCATTTCTGCTGGATACTGGTGCTACAAAAAGTTCTATTATGCACTCAAAACTTCCTGGCGCACCTTTGTCTGGCGAAATGAATGTCTCAGTAGGTTTCTCTGGCGCCCCTGTTAGAAACCCGATCTCTAGTCCCATGTCCCTTTCTGTTGGCCCATGCGAATTAGAAGCACCCCTCATTTTGACAACAGGTTGCGGTGAAAATTTGTTAGGTTTGGATTTACTAAAAAGATAATATGCAACTTTGTACTGTTCTCCCTCAGGAGTACAACTTACTTTAGGTAAGAAAGTCATTTCTCCAATGTATTTGTCAAAGGAAAATATTCCAACTGAATTGTCATCACTTCCTGATATACTTTGGGCTAATGGTTCTAATGATGTAGGTCGTTTGGAGATAGCACCGTATGTCATAACTTTGAAAGCCAACGTTAGGTTGCCACGTATTCCCCAATACAAAATATCCAGCGAATGCGAAAAAGCGTAGTTGACGATTGTTTATGATCTGATTGACAAAGATGTCATCGAAGAAACAACAGGAAATGTTTGTAACAGTCCAGTTTTGCCCGTCTTAAAGCGTACTGATCCTTCACAGCCCCCTGTGTACAGGTTTGTGATTGACCTCAGAGAAGTGAACAAGATAGTTATCCCACAGTTTCCAGTTGTCCCCGACATTACTGCTTTGTTGACGATGGTTCCAGTTTCAGCAAATTGGTTCTCGGTGATTGACCTGAAGAACGTTTTCTTCAGCATCCCGATTGCTGAGGAGAGTAGAGACGTTTTCGGATTCAATTTAGGAGGACGAAGCTTCCGCTTCAAGTGCGCTCCTCAAGGCTAATGCGAAAGCCCATCAATATTCAGTCAGGCCCTGAAAACACAACTGGACACTATTGTTCTGCCAGATGGGTCAACTCTGATTCAGTATGTAGACGATCTGCTGATCGCTGCAGACACTGAAGAAATTTGCAAACAAGCCACGTTGTCATTATGGCGTCACTTATGTGACATGAAGCACAAAGTCTCTCTTTCCAAACTACAATTTTGCCGACAAGAGGTAACCTACCTAGGTCACATCTTGTCAAAGGAGGGAAGGAGACTGACACCAGAAAGAATACAGGCAATTGCAGAGCTGAGTGCCCCAAGGACACAGAGAGAGGTTTGAGCCTTCTTGGGCATTACATCGTACTGTAGACAATGGATACCGAATTTCTCACTACTAGCTAAACCCTTGCTGGCACTACTCCGTAAAGACACGCCCAATCCTATGCCCTGGTCTGAAGATTGTCAGACGAGTTTCCACGAGTTGCGTGATGCATTGTGTTCGGCTCCTGTGTTGGGAAACCCCAACTACAGTAAGCCTTTTACATTATACGTCCATGAGAAGGAAGGTTGTGCATTATCAGTCCTAACACAACACTTTGGGGACAAACATCGCCCATGCGTGTATTTTTCGGCAACTCTTGACCCTGTGGCTAAAGCCCTACCAAGTTGTCTGAGGGCTACCGCCGCAGCAGCTATCTGCATTCGACAGTCTGCTGGATTAGTCATGAATAATACTCTGATCGTTATGGTTCCGCATGCAGTAGACATTTTGCTAAACAGGACGAAGACACAACATCTTACTAGCGCTCGACTATCCAGTTACGAACTTACACTGCTAGCGAGTCACATACACATAAAGAGGTGTGATACACTCAACCCCGCTACGCTATTACCCATCCCGACAGAAACAGACACAGACAAGATTGATAACCATGACTGCTGCTTTAGGACAGAAGAAGAGACAAAAGGGAGAGTAGACTTACAGGACACTCCCCTTCCTGAATGCAACGATACTTTATGGGTTGATGGTTCATGTTTCAAGTTGCCGAATGGTGATACGACTGCAGCATATGCCGTAACGACATTACACACCATTATAGAGACCTCGCGTATTTCCCACAATTCTGCACAAGCTGCAGAACTTATTGCACTTACCAGAGCATGTGTGTTAGCAAAAGGAAAGCGAGTGAATGTGTACACGGACAGCCAATACGCCTTTGGCGTGGCTCACAGTTTTGGGAGATTGTGGCGTGAACATGGGTTCTTTACGTCACATGGTGCAAAGATACAACATGGTCAGCTAGTTAATGAACTCCTCGAGTCATTAACCTTGCCGCTACAAGTTGCAATTATGAAATGCAGTGCACACAAAAAGATACAGGACGATTTTGGCCGCGGGAATGCATTTGCAGACGAGGTTGCGAAAGAGACTGCAAGGAACACAATGAGTCGGATGTATGTTGCGGGTCCCGCTAGATGGATTACTGATGTGGGAATGTGTGAGGACACCATTGAAAGCGTGAAATCTATACAGGCCGAGGCAACTGAGAAAGAGTTGAATGAATGGAGAGAAAGTAAGGGTAGGTTAGATGCGAATGGTTGTTGGGTCGAATTGTCGGAACACCAGCGATGGCTATTACCTAATGCATACGTACTTGCAGTAGTAACGATGGCTCACGGAATTGCGCACATCAGTTCGAAAGGAATATGTAAACTATTGGCCCCAGTATGGAAGAATAGTAATATCCCAAAATATGCAGAGAATGTGGTCAGAAACTGTATGGTGTGTCTGAAGTACAATCCCGGTAGGGGAACCCCAACTCCAGCTGGTCATTTTGCGCCTCCAACGTATCCGTTCGAGGTTTTGCAGCTCGATTTCATCCACATGGAGAGGTGCAACAATCTAAAGTATGTGCTTGTTGTTGTTTGCGCCTTTTCAAGGTGGGTGGAAGCGTACCCCCTTAAGGACAATACCGCCTTGTCAACTGCCAAAGCACTTGTCAAAGAGTTCTTCCCTAGATTCGGTATGCCTAGAATTGTCTGGAGTGATAATGGAAGTGAATTCGTAGGACGCGTGATGAAGAGAGTGTGTGAGTGTCTAGGCATATACCAGAAGTTCCACGCTGCAAATCACCCCCAATCAGCTGGATTAGTAGAGTGCTACAATGGCACGTTAAAGCTGAAATTAGCCAAGATCCAAGCCAGTACAGGTCTTAAATGGCCTGACGCCCTGCCTCTAGCACTCCTGTCGACCAGAATGACTGTCCATTCCAGATTAGGACTTAGCCCCCACGAGATAGTGTTTGGCCGCCCAGCCAACGTCTGGGGCGTGCCAAGGCCAAAGAAACTCAGCGAAATAGAACACCCCGTACTGCTTGACTATTTGTGCGAATTGACAACTAAATTGCGTGTTTTACACCAACAGGTTCTCAGTTCCTCTCCGCCAGCCTCTGACGATCCAGGTCACACCATCGTACCCGGCACGTGGGTTTTGGTGCGGAATTTCCAGCGCACCAACAACGGACAACCGAGGTGGACCGGACCATACCTGATACTTCTTTCCACGAGGTCAGCCGTTCGGGTGGAAGGCAAAAAGAACTGGGTACATGGGACCCATTGTAAACGGGTCCCTCTGCCCCTTCCATACGACCGGTGGGTCAATGAAGGACTTGCCGACTCAGAGACAGAATCCATACCTCGTTTCATCCCTTTCAGCGATGCACGTTTGAAAGAAACTAGTACCGAAAAGGAGAGTGATCATATTTTACAAGGACTTGTGTCACCGTCTATGCAATTGGACACTACCGAACCTGAGACATTGTTTGAAGACCACACCGTACCTGGGAAACGACGGTACAACCTAAGATCTAGCCCAAGAGACTAATAAAAAAAAAAAGCTAACTAATGTGATTTCCTTTTCCCCTAAGAACTATTTTTAATTTTTCAGCTCTCTCGTCCCAGGGAACTTGCTCATTTTTGATTTTCGAACCGCCATCCGGTTCCGCTGCTAGGGTCGCGGTTGAAGTCTGGGGAGTGCAACTGGGGAAGTTTTAGGTCAACGGTTCTGGTTGGTCCGAGGGAGTTACCCTGGACTGAACGGAGCGCACTCCCTGGCAGAATCAACCTACCACCGCGGGCAGCAAGTAGAGGATGGAGTTTCCAAGGGTAGAGAGACCTGCCAAACTCACGAACTTTGAAAGACAATTGTGTACAATACTGTCCAGAAGAAGATTTTTAATAACATGTATTTTAATGTTGTGTAGCATAACGATATTTTTGACTAGTTATGCTCTATTCGTATTTCAAGTTTCCCTGTTCTCAAATGACACTCGGCCAACGCCTCCTCCCACTCTCTCCCCGCACTCCTTTCACCCTCTACCTGAACACGAGTCTGCCAGAAGACTCGAATTTGTAAATAACTCATTCATTCAACTCCTACACCAACACCAGTCCATAATGAACACATCAAACTGTTGGATATGCGGACTCATGCCACACACGACTGATAAGGGTATCCCATACTTCATCCTGCCATTCAGTTATTATGGTTCTCTGTGGGCTTTCCAGACCATGTTCCTATTCGCCCTAGAACCATACCCGACCCGTTCCACTGAGAGCGATTCCAGTAACAAGGCACTAGTAGCAGGAATAAGAAATATGAGTAGGGAGTTCGACACGTATCTAACGATCCCCAAAGATGAACTCACTCCATACACTCGTTGGAACGTAACTAAATATGGGGTTTACCTGAGTAAGAGCCAGACAGCGAAGAAATCCCGCCCAGTTTGGATAGTACCCCACCGAGGTCACTTATGTTTACAAGGTATTGGTAGGGATCCCAAAGCACAGTTAGGAAAGAGCACATGCACGGAAACGTATGTGTTCGCTTCCCGAACTTCCCCTATACTCTTAGCAGCCAAAGGCACGTATTTCGTCTGCCACGACCAAGCCTACACATGGTTGCCCCCTGACTTCTCAGGTACATGTTTCATCTCATTTCTGCTGCCTCCCACCTACACGGCCAGAGCAGATTACCATCGGACAAGGACAGCTAGGGGTGTCGTGAGTAAAGACGACACCGCGGGTCAGGAATTCGCTGACTTCGCAAAGGGTTTTCTGCCATTTTGGGGGCCTATGGTGAACAGCAGGAATATTCGCCAGTTATCGAGGATAGTTGAATCCGCCGTGATTACTACGGCCGGAGCCCTTGGCAATTTGACAACCGAGCTTCAGTCGGATCGACTTATGACCCTTCAGAACCGAGTTGCCTTAGATATCATACTCGCCGATCGTGGTGGTGTGTGTAGAGTGATCCAATCTAGTTGTTGCATTTTCATCCCTGATAACGCACCGACAGTGTACCAGCCCATCTCTAAACTACACGAAATATCTGGTTCCCTTCACATAGAAAAAGGGGATTGGTCCTTACTAGGGTGGTTCTGGGAACTGATCACTGCCTGGGGATGGAAAACACTGATCTTCATTGGGATGATCTTAGCACTTCTGTTTATGTTCTGCCTGTGTGTACAGTGCGCTCCTGCACTCTGTGGCCTCTGTGCTACTTCATGTGTACGGAAGCCTGTGTTAAAGGACGAACTGAGCAACAGAATGATGTTACAGCAGCATCTCCACAAATTCCTTCATACAGATTTAGACTCAGATTAACATGAGTTATTGCCTTACATAAGGGCAAAAGGAGGGTCTGTGGTTCTGAAAATTTGGACCCTGCTGTTATCCCGATATTGAGGTCCAATACCCGTGTCACAAAATATCAACGTACCATGACGAATTGGGTGTCAACGAACCGATAATGATTAGGACATCATTCCTATGCGTTTGCGTCATGATCGAGGGTTGCCAACACCCCTAAATCGTAGTTTCCGTCCCGACCCCTTAGACTCCATTTTGTAAACGGCATCCATCTTACGTCTTGCCCTCATGATAAGTCAATTAAAGGTCGAGCTTGATCTAAAAGGACACGTCCACCTTCCCTGACTTCCCCCTGACCTGTCCCAACTGACTCCATTGCCTTTAGCCAAACCTGTTTGGGCAGCTCCTCGCCCAGTGGCCTAATACGATAGCATCAATGCATAACATTCCACAAACCATTCACTACATACAGACCATGCTTTCTACAAACATGCACCTGTCCACGTTCCCTGTTTATGGCCAGTTTTATGACTAGGAGGTGCCTTTCTTTATTGGTGTTTCGTCGATATCTGATGGGAGTTCCGGGCCTAACCGGGTAATCTATCACGAACTGGACATCTAAAATGTGGGCTTGCTTACATGACTTCGCTATTTGTATTATTGTAGAAATATGTGTATAGCCATATAATAAACTCAAGAATTCTTGCTTGCAGCTATTATTTCTGTATATAAGGAGAAGGCTGGTTCTGTAAAAACGAACAGTCTCCCGAGAATATACTCCCCGTGTGGTGTACTTCTGGGACACGTGTTACTTGGTAGCTGCCAATAAAACTTGATCTCTGACTGCGACTAGAAGACTCAGTGTTTCTGTGGTCCGGAACAAGGGAGAACTCAGAGGTCTTCGGGTGTTATCCCCTGGCACCACCGGGTTCCTAAAAACCCGGCACCTCAGAAGTTTTCAGGGAAGAGGGTTACCCTGTTAGACTAATTACTGATAATGGAACGCAGTTGGTTTCAGAGGATATGGTCAAGTTTTTGGATGCTTGTGGTATTGTCCGCACCAGCACCTCATTATACAATCCACAGGGTAATGGTATCGTCGAGAGGGCTAACAGAATGGTGAAGGGTGCAATTCAGATGGCTCTTAGTTCTGGTGGGTGTGTGAGAAACATGGTTAACGACTTAGTTTGGGCATATAGGACTACGGTGAATGGTGTCACCAGTAAAGTTCCGTTCGACTTGATGAGGGGTAGTTTGGCTGGTACCAAATTAGTTCCAGCTTGGATGAAAGAGTGCATTGGACTGGCAGATTTGGGTGGTGATGCATCCAAGACAGATTAGGGTGGTAATGCATCTAAGGTTTCTGATAGGTTGATTGCGAAAAGATTGGCAGTGAATGATTGGGTAAAAGTTAAACCTGGTCGTGTTTGTTCAGGTTTAACCAAGTTCAAAGTTAAGTCGGACCATGACAAATTTGTGACACTTTACCACGGTGAACGTTGGAATTTGAGGAGGGTTGCCCTCTACAAGAAAGCGAATGGCGACAATGGTGGTGATCTTCAGTCTCATTCTTTTCCTGATAAACAAAATGGAAATGATACTACCATTCTTGGTGATACTAGGGCTCTTCCACAAAGGATCAGAAGGCAACCCAGTTATCTTCAAGATTTTGTGTGCCATTACGCTTGTGTATGGAAAGTATGTGCATATGTTCTTGTTGTTTTTTTTTCCTTTTATTTCCTGTGTTTTGTTTTTTTACTTTTGATTAGAAGGACCCAGGATATGTTGTATTCTCTTATTTTATTTCAGCTTGCATTTCACTTTAATTGAGAACATTCTATCTTTGCTGATGTCATGATGCTACCTGCTGTCCTTGCATTCTCTGTTTGCCAGTTGCTCCTGAGCCTTTACTGGGTACACCAGCTTCTACTCTGTACTTGCATTAATCTCTTAATCCTTTATATTGCTTCCATGACTTTGTATCTTCGATTATATCACCCACACATGGGTGCATGGCAATGAACCCTATCTCCATAGGCAGACCGTGCCCCAGTTTTTGTGTTTCTTTTAATTTCTGAAACTGGGTTCTTTAGATATATATTGGCGACCCAGTTAGCTTGTGTCGTAGGTGACTGCCTAGTACTCTCATACGGCTGCACCACTCCCGTGTAAACCTTCATATGGGTGATTGCACCATAAAGGCAGAAACAAGC
This sequence comes from Lissotriton helveticus, assembly GCF_964261635.1. NCBI lineage: Eukaryota > Metazoa > Chordata > Amphibia > Caudata > Salamandridae > Lissotriton > Lissotriton helveticus. The sequence continues at coordinate 148,901 of NW_027611758.1, forward strand.
ATGGTCCTTTATAACATCGAACATAGAATTCTGTTTTTGATTGCTTTTTTTCTGTCTCTTGTTCCAACTAGCTTCTGTGAAGTGCCATTTCAGCTGGCTGCAGTTTAAGTGCTGGGTTAAGTGTGGTCTCCTTAACACACAGCTTTCCAAACTTTCTATGTTGGTGAGACACCTTTTTGTGGAAAAAATTTCAGGGACACGGTAACGCGAGCGAGCGAGCACAAACCACAACCACCCGATACACACAACCCCCAACACACACACACAACCCATACCCTTACAACCCCACACACCCCCATCCCATGCCCCACACCCTCCCCCACACACAACCCCCCCCACACACACACACACCCCACACATCCCCCCCCACACACACACCCACACACACAACCACACCCACCCAAACACACATACCCCCCACCCCCACCCCCCCGCCCCCCCACACACACACCCCACACACACACACACCCCCATACCCCCCCACACACACACGCCCCCACACTCACACACACACCTCCCACACACACACACACAGCAGCCAGGCCATTGACACCATTTGAGTAATACCTTCTTATGGCCCCCAAGGACTCACGTGCAATATCCAAAAATATAGGGCCTGTGAGAAAGAACTCCACATTATGTCAGACCTCTGGCAAGAGATACTCCAGCGAGGGACTAACTTTATCTCTCATACTGCCAGGAGAGTGCGAACACTCAACAACTTATGTAGGTGGCAATACACTCCAGTGTGCTTTGCCCGTATGAATGGGGAGGGAAGCCCTTCACACTTGGAGGAGTGCAGTGGGGACGTATCTCTTACACACATCCTCTGGACCTGTCCAAAGATTCAGACTTTCTCTGCATGTATTTTGATAGCGATACACCTGATTGAAACAGACCTGCTGCCCAGAATTTATTTTATTGTGAAACCCAGACGACGAGAACGATCTCCTGGGATGTAGAAAAGGACACCTCATCTCCCTCCTACTGCTGGTGGCCAAACAGACTGTGCTGGCCCTACTATGGGGACAGATTGCATCCCCTAAGGAGGCACAATGTATCGAGAGGCTGTGGTGGCTTCTGTCAATGGAAAAGCTTTTTAAGTGAGCTAGGGGAAAACGAAAGATTTTAGTACACAATGGGAGCTCCTATTGCACTACTTTCAGGAGGACTATAAGGGGCTTACCTGCTCTCTAGGCCTGCACACCGCCGCTGAGACTCCAACAATGCCCCCACTGTAGGATCCGGAACTCACTGCAACACTACACCCACTGAGTCCGGGATCGAGCGCCTGACCTCAAGGCTCCGCTCTGCAGCTGCTCCACCTTATGCCTTGCACGGCGCGTGCACGTCGCAATCCTTAAGTGAGGGGGCTCGAGTCGCATTCCCCGGCCTAAAATTGGCCGACCGGTAGACGTCATTGCATCGCATCGCGCGACACACCTATGTGTGGGGCGCGACACAGTAACGTGTCGCGCCACACAGTTTGGAAAGCTGTGCCTTAACAAATGATAAAATGCCTGTGAGAACTGACAGCATTGGCATTTGTAAAACATCACTAGTAAAACAACCACGAGTTGCTGTTTTTACACTGCACATTTTTATTCCAACCACATGGGGGCAGTGTTTATCATTTGTTTTCAGTTTGTGACACATGCTTCCAATAAAAATAAGAGTCCACCTTGCCAAGGCTAGCACCATTGGTTTTGCAAATGCTTGCTTGATCTTGTTATTAGCTACTGTTGGTAAGAACTCCTGCAGCAAGCTAGAGCCTCGAAGGGCTGCATGAATCGAGGGATTTGTTATTTGTAGACGTGCAATGAAGTCCATACTGGCCAGCCTGTGGCATGTTTATGCAGACTCGAGGGGGTGCTTTTCCTATAGTCCCCACTTTGTTTCTGGAACTCAGAGTTTGTTGCTTCGGCCTGCATGGGGGGGCTCTCAGGGGGCACTGTGGATGGTAATCCCCACCCCAGGTGACCCCTAAATGTACATCATTCAAGGTGATCAATAAAAGGCGATGTTGATGAGATGATGTCTGAAGGGTGTGATCGTAACCTTGGCTTCCCCACTTGACCACGATTGCATGAACCTGTGACACGAATGTCTCGTCCTGCACCTCTGGCTCTCTACCTGGCGAGCACCGGCAGCAGACTTAACCTCAACTTCAAGAGTATCTGTTTGGGACCAGCCACGCCTAGAAGTGTCTCCCTCGCCTTATATTGTACTAGTCTCACTATTCACCATCTGGTGAAGTGAGACCACGAGAGCTGTCTCGTCTGCTACAATAATAACCTTTATGAAGCGCTGCGCCGGCATCTAGGCACTGTTCATCGGTTTGAGGGGCATGCTAGGTGGTGGCCACGATCATGAAAGGCTTCTGCTGTGTATTAAGAGGTTGGCGAGATGCTGTTGCTTGCGCTGCCGCAGTCCACAGGTGACCGGCCACTTCGACATGTACAGTGGGGTTGTAGGCCGTGTGTGCTGTGCGGTGCATCCTGCTTTTTCCTTCCATATCGGCTGCTTTAGAGTGGAGTGGGAGTTGTAGTCCGTGTTTGCTGTGCGGTAAATCCTGCTTTTTCCTTCCACACCGGCTGCTTTTGAGTGGAGTGGGAGTTGTAGGCCGTGTGTGCTGTGCAGTGCATCCTGCTTTTTCCTTCCACACCGGCTGCTTTTGAGTGGAGTGGGAGTTGTAGTCCGTGTGTTCTGTGCGGTGCATCCTGCTTTTTCCTTCCACACCGGCTGCTTTTGAGTGGAGTGGGAGTTGTCGTCCGTGTGTGCTGTGCGGTGCATTCTGCTTTTTCCTTCCACAACGGCCACTTTTGAGTGGAGTGGGAGTTGTAGGCCGTGTGTGCTGTGCAGTGCATCCTGCTTTTTACTTCCACACCGGCTGCTTTTGAGTGGAGTGGGAGTTGTAGTCCATGTGTGCTGTGCGGTGCATCCTGCTTTTTCCTTCCACACCGGCTGCTTTTGAGTGGAGTGGGAGTTGTCGTCCGTGTGTGCTGTGCGGTGCATCCTGCTTTTGCCTTCCACACCGGCTGCTTTTGAGGGGCGTGGGAGTTGTAGGCCGTGTGTGCTGTGCATCCTGCTTTTTCCTTCCACACGGCTGCTTTTGAGTGGAGTGGGAGTTGTAGTCCGTGTGTGCTGTGCGGTGCATCCTGCTTTTTCCTTCCCCACCGGCTGCTTTTGAGTGGAGTGGGAGTTGTAGTCTGTGTGTGCTGTGCGGTGCATCCTGCTTTTTCCTTCCACCCCGGCTGCTTTTGAGTGGAGTGGGAGTTGTCGGCCGTGTGTGCTGTGCTGTGCATCCTGCTTTTTCCTTCCACACCGGCTGCTTTTGAGTGGAGTGGGAGTTGTAGGCTGTGTGTGCTGTGCGGTGCATCCTGCTTTTTCCTTCCACCCCGGCTGCTTTTGAGTGGAGTGGGAGTTGTAGGCTGTGTGTGCTGTGCGGTGCATCCTGCTTTTTCCTTCCACACCGGCTGTTTTTGAGTGGAGTGGGAGTTGTAGTCTGTGTGTGCTGTGCGGTGCATCCTGCTTTTTCCTTCAACACCGGCTGATTTTGAGTGGAGTGGGTGTTGAAGGCCTTGTAGCTACCTGCTGGTGTCCCTTCTATCCACCTGGCCCACCCCCTCCCATGCATACTGTTTGCTCTACGCGCCTGCACCACTGAAATCCTTGCACTGCCCCTACCTGCCCTCCACTGCCCCTACCTGCCCTCCACTGCCAGGGCGTCGAGCTCTGGTGTCTGTTGCAGGGCAGAAAGGCAAACTCCTCTTCTTGCCACTACATCTGCACTGGATGGGGCTTGGAATAAACAAGATCCTTCTCTGCACCCCTCTTCTCAGTCATTCATCTATTAAACTTTACTCCTCCCAGAGCAGGGTCTGCTATCCACCCCTGCTAGTGGAGCTCCTGTTGCTCCGGGGTGGCCCTTACAAAGCATGTTAACAAATTGCTGTATTTAGTGCATGCCTTCAGGTCCCTCACCTCTGTCCAGAGTAGACTCTGCCATGGATGCTGTATCCTGTCCTTGCCGTTGGGTGGACAGAGTAGAGAATGTACCGTCTGTAGCCTGTCCCTGTAGAGGGTGCTTCACGCCTGTGTGGCCCAGTACAGCTTTACTGGCTGCCTGTAGATAGTGTATGACATGGGTTAGTGGAGTTGTTTTTTTCTTTACTCCTGGGTGGAGTAAACCGGAGAAATGAAATTCTGAAATTTCCATTTCACTTATAATTGGTGATCATAACTAGCTCACTCTCAATAACTCACTCGCTAACTCTCTTACTCTCACTAACTAAATCTCACACTCTCTCACTAACTCAATAACTCTCTCACTAACTAACTCACTCACTAACTCTCTCACTCTCACTAACTCAATAACTCTCTCACTAACTAACTCACTCACTAACTCTCTCACTCTCACTAACTCAATAACTCTCTCACTAACTAACTCACTCGCTAACTCTCTCACTCTCACTAACTAACTCTCTCACTAATTGTATCACTCTTACTAACTAACTCTCTCAATCTCTCACTAACTATCTCTCACTAATTAACTCACTAAATCTATCACTCTCACTAATTAACTAACCTTCACTCTCCTGTTATTTATAGCCACTCCTTTCACAATAAACACCATAAAAAGCAACGATTAGAACAGGCAGATACAAGTTGCCAGCATTCAAACATAAAAAAAACCTCAAATCATTACTTCTAATTAATAGTTTTTTATCATCGTCATTTTGTTGTACATTATACATCATAAGTAACAAAAATGCTTCTCACACTTCTTTATTATAACATTTCAGCATACTGCAGACTTCTGCACAACACAGCTTAAAATCAAACACAAACTCAATATCTCTGCCTTAACACTTTAGTTCCCAAAGGCAAGACCTATTGGCTATGCCAATGCTTGTTTTGTTTATTTCAGCAGGATTACTTCTGGAGGGACTTCTAGTGTCACTTTTTGTCACTATTAAATTAGCTTCACACATTCCCTTTATTACTGGATTTTGAGACTCTTCACAGCCTGGATGCAGAGCACAAGAAACCATGGGCCTGCTGCAGGAGCCTTGCTGGCACTTGGAGGGGGCGTGGCCAGGCACAAAGATTTGCATACCCAGAAGCCTCTGCGGCAAACACCCGATTCATCACTGCAGGTGATACAGGCGTTTGTTTAATAGGAGAGGAAGCGCCTGTCGCTGTGCACACAGAGGCACTCATGAGAGTGACTGACACGTCACCGCTGTAAAGTCGCCCTACCAGTAGGAAGTGATGATTTTTATCGTCATTGCGCGAACAGATCATTTAGCATAACACACTATTTGGATGCTCTAATTTGCATTCTATTTCGCTGATCACGCGCACTTCGAGGGGCCGTGAGAAGCGGAAGAGATTAATTTTTGTAGGGTTTCTGTACAAGAAGCTCCGTGACTGGGTGAAATGTGAGTTTACTGGGGGCGGTCGGGCCTCCTCGGCTGCTGAAGAGAGGAGCTCTCGCTGCTTCGCTCAGTAAGCGCCATCAGGAGGCGTCACAGGGTCACGTGACGCGGAATGGCGGCGTCATAGGGTCACGTGACGCAGAACGAGGCGCCGTGCGTAAAGGCTGCAACGCTCCCTCCTGCCGCTAGAGGTCGGGAGGCTCCAGAGGAACCTTCCGCGCGTCACCAGCACTCTGCATACCCACAATCCTGTGCGCGCCTCATAATGCTGCTTTACTTTCATACGGAATGCAGGGCTCTTTGTGGCATTGAAAACGATAAAGAGCGGACATTTAAGAACGAAGAGGCCAGAGTATCAGCCCTCAAGCAGGAAGACACGCACCATAGTTAGGCACACTACTTTACTAAGGGAAGTTTCCGGGTAATTTGTTTGTTGTGTGATGCTTTAATAGGCATTAGTTACTTGAAAAACCTGCATCACCTGCACAGGTCACTGCACATAGCTGTAGGGACGGATCGAGGGCCAGGAGCCCGCCGGCTGGCCGGGTTCCACCCCTGACCCCTGAGGGAGAGAGCTCACCGGCTCCTGCCCGGGACGGAGGCAGCAGCAGCGAGGAGCCGAGTTTCCCAAGGGGAGAGAGAGCATCTCGAAGACTTCCCCCACGAGACCCTGGGGCAGAGCTGGCCGGCTCCCAAACCCCTGCATCGAGCACTCTGCTCACTGACACCACCCGGCGGCCAGCACCGGTACTACACCCAGGACGATCTCCCCTTCAAAGACACGAAGGAAAGAAGCGGCGGCCGCCCCCTCCTCAGCGAGGCCCGACCGCCCCCAGGATCACGTTTCAACCAACCACGGAGCTTCTGGCACAGAACCCCCTAAAATTTACAACGATAGTCGGCTTCTCACGGCCCCTCGGGGCGCGCGTGAATCACAATAGATGCGAAACAAAAGAAGCTGAAGAGTGGTTGTGTTCGCGCAATGACAATAAAAGTGTAACCTACTACTGGTAGGGTGACTTTACACCGGTGACGTGTCAGTCGCTCTCATGAATGCCTCCGAGTGCACACCTACAGGTGCTCCTTCTAATATGAAACAAACGCCTGTGTCACCTGCAGTGATGAATCGGGTGTTTGCCGCAGAGGCTTCTGGGTATGCAAATGAGTGTGACAGGCCACGCCCCCTCCAGTGACAGCTTGGCTCCTGCAGCAGCCCCATGGGACTTGTGCTCTGGATCCAGGGGGTGAAGAGTCTCAAAATCCAGCAATAATCACACAGGTCAACATTTCAGGACAGGGAGGGGGAGATTTAAAATAGAAAATCAAGAGAATGAAAATCCCCTATTGACTTCTGTTGTAGAAAATGCAATTTCAGGCAAGAGAGGGATAAAATAAAGGCATTTTTGGCTTAAAACATCTGTAGTCTCCCGCCTGAATAGGGTCTATTGGCATGTATGAATTATGACCAAAGGCCGTGGGGTTAGGGAACTTCCACAATATACTCGTGTGTATACGTGCCAATAGGCCAGATTCACACAGGACAGTCCCGACTTTTGAGCCAAAAAGGCAGTCTCCGCCTGACACGGCAGCTTCTTCAATGCAAGTCAATGGGGAAATGCATCTACCCTTCCAAGTACCACGCATCAGGAGTGAGACTAACACATTCTAGTTCTGGTGTCCGCATCAATAGAATAAAATGCATTAGTCACGCAATTATAGCGCTCGGGGACACTGCAGGAGCCGTGCTCGAGGAACTCAGCTGCGCAGCCCTCAGCGATCGCACTGGCATACGCTGTGCTAGTAGAGCATGCTTTCTCACTTGTTGTAATGTTTACACACTGCAGTGCCTCCTAATGAAGGAACCCAGGTGCCCTGTGGAGAATCAATCAGTCAATCAGAGGGCAGGTGTAAGATGTATAAGTTACGGCGCATTCCACTCCTTTTCCCCTGCGCCGGCGCACTGTGGGCTACCGAGCGCCAACGCAGGCACCTTTGCACCTTTGCATGTCTGCTTTGCGGGGATGATTATTTTTGTACGGGAAGGGAAACCTCTCTGGACAAAAATAATCACAAGAGGCTTTTCCTCTTTCTATGTGCTGCAGAATGCCGCACATATAGAAAAAGGAAAAACGAGGAGAAGTAAAGATATTTCTCCCCGTTGCGCCTCCCTTACGCCTCCCCTGGGGAGGCGTAGGCTTTTGGCACTGCCTCAGATTTACGTTTTTTTGTAAATCGGGGCAATGTCAAAAGGCCATGGGTGTTGCTGGGAACGCCCCCACCAACACCCATTGCAAACCCCTTTAACGTAGAACACTGCGTTAAAGGGACTGATATTTGTCAGGTAGTGTTAAGCCCAAAAAGTGGCTTAGTGCTGCCTGATAAATTTCAGGCAGGCCCTGTGACTGTTACGCCCATACCTTTACATTCTGTCCATGCATCTCCTGGCTCCAAGGACAAGGTATGTGCTCTGCAGTGTTTGCTGGTAACCCTTGCATTTAGTAATTGAATAATGTGTTGTTTACAGCATGTCTGCGTCTCCTCTTCCACTGCGCACTCACCTTGAGCAATGCAGTGCTGCGGGCTTATGCGTGGGTGCACATTAAACACACTATTAACAGTTTCCTGAACACGTACAAGAGTGCAGTGTGTGCAGGCTCGTGTCATACTGTGGTGATAATACACGGTGAACTGCAGGTTAAGAACGACGCCACCTCTGATAGGTAATATTGACTTCAAAGTGTTTATTCATGGGTTCCTGGTTCCTCATACATAAAGAGCCCTGCAAGCAAGCCCCAGCACAACAGCTACTCCTGGCCAACTGCTGCCCCCAATGTTCCTATTCTAACACCCGATCATGTCCCTCACCAACCTTCCACTCACAACACTCCAATGTCCCACACACCTTCCCCTCAATACAAATAACAAACACAACAAAACAACAATAGATAAATGACACATGCCCTTTCCCCCCTTAGAACACCAACTACCAGGAAATAAATATGCTCACTGTAAAAAACTAAAATATAATATTATCCCATCACAAACTCTTTAAACTCTTTAACATGACCAGGCAATTTACTCTCTCTCGCACTTCGAAGTACTCTCACATCTCACTCACCCTAGCGTTTGCTTCAACCCTTGAACACACCTCATCACACATCAAGTATCCACTTACAGTGTCATGCATACCACACTCCTGACCATTATGTTTGCTGTGAGAAGTTGGCCTGGCATATATTTGTCCACTATTCAAGTGGGCACCTTGCACCAGTCCAAACGATCCTTATTGATGGTAGGTTTAGACAACCTTTTTAGAAAGCTATCCTAGTGGTAGCTGTGGAGAGCAGGCTTCAGGCTAAGGCTTGAAGGAATGTAATGTGTTAACAACACAGGGGTTTACCCAAAAAACCACTGGGACCTGGGTGAGATAATGATATGCCTGTTTCCTGTATCAAATGCCTAACAACTGATTCATTAATTTGTCACTATTAGTTTTCTCACACTTGTCCATCACCACCCTCATCCCTCCCTTCCCTTCAGGGGCACCAATTGTGTATATACATTTATGCATTTTATGAATTACTTTCAATTTACTGGATGTGCTGGTTGTGATTAAAAACAAGTCTGCAACATTTTTTCAATTTAGTTTATAATCATCTGTTATTTTGTGAATTGTATATGTTCTGGGACAATTTTTGTTTGTATCATTGAAGGAATGTAAAGCAGCTTGTTTTACCAGTCGATAAGCTCTTGAACAATCAAATGAAAGTATACCACACAAGGTATATATATAAAATATATGTATTTATTCTAAACACAACCCCTCTCATCTCTTTATGAGGCTAGAGGCAAAAGTACAATACAAGAACTTAAATAGTACACAGTTAAGTAGCAGAGTATACGTTTTGCCCCTACGGGCCTCACAAACCATAAACTAAGAAAGTGGTATAAGTACCGCTCTCAACATAGAGACCAGGGGCCTTATTTATGAAGGCCTTGCGCTGCTGGTGCGTCACTTTTAACATGGGAAAAAGTGACGCACCGGCGGCGCAAGGCCTTCATAAATAAGGCCCCAGGCCTAGAGCCTGTAGAACCACGGGAGCAACAGGAACCACCCATGGTAGGGACGCAGGAGACCCACGGGGGACACGTTCAGTGTCTAAACACGGCCGCAAGTCACCATTGACTTCTATGGAGAAAGTTAGAGTTACAGTTTTAAAGTTTAAGGACACTTAGGAGCGGACTACGTAAAACCCGTTCAGAACTGGACACTTTGAGAGTCAAGACCCAGGTGAAGAGTGTCCGGATGGATCCAAGAGTGGATTGGAGATCTGAAGAACCTGAAAGCAGAGAGGACAGAGTGTGGGTCACTAGCCAGTGTCCAGGATGGCGACTGGAAGATGCCAGCTGATGTCAGGTGATTTCAAGGGAAGTAGGTGAAGCTTAACTCTTCAGCCATGAGGTTCAGGAGCCATCGATGATAACCAGGAGCTGGATTCGAGCTTTCCCACAAAGGATATTGAGAGCTGCAGCATCGGTATCCGGATTGGACCTAACAAGCCTTGGCAACAGCAACCCACGCAAGATGACAAGATTGGCTTCGGTGCAGACCAGCAACGTCTTAGGGACTCACCCTTTGGAGGGGAGTCAGGGCACGTCTGGGACAAGCAGGGAAGCCCTAGAAACAAAGTAGAGTCCTTTGTGGGGACCCACTAGCCAACAGACTAGGACTTGAAAAGGCACCTTGAGCGGAAATGCTGAAAGCGGGCCCACGGAACACTCGTGGAGTGTGCGCCCACAATCTTCAAGGCATAAAGGTGCTCAGGGCTTGGACTACAAGTAGCCCAGTGCACAACTTTGGGAAAGCTCAGGAAGTTGATGCACTAGTAAACGTGCAGGATGTCCAGGAGTTCCGGTCCCACGTGTCTCGTGATAGCTACAGGTGTCAGCTTTGCTGGGGACTTGTGTCAGCCTCGGAGATGTCTAGAAGTCTGTGTCCTGTGTCGCAGATCCTTTGGGATCCATCAGAAGCCTTGAAAATGCAGACTGGCAAGATGCTTCTTTGGTGCCTGTTTGAACAGGGGAGTCACTCCTTGACCCCAAGGGAGATTTCTTCCATCTTCCAGTCGATATGGAATGTCAAAGGTCCAAGATATATGTTGCAGAGTTTCGTCCAGGGTAATCTAAAGTCTCAGTGACTGGGTTCCTATACTTATACTAAGTTTAGGGGTTGGACTAACTCTAGGGTCCCACCTATGGGAGGACATGGGGAGGGGGTGGTTATACCCCTTCCCCTTTGTCCAGTTTCACGCCAGAGCTGGGGCTGAGTGCCCCAGCAATCGGTTTGAACTGGGAAATGCAAAGGCCACCTTGTGTGCCCCAGGCAGTGTCTGAAAAGCATTCACTGAATGCAGCCCTCCCTACCCCAATACACTAAAGCCTGTCTGGGGAGGTGCTGGCACCTCCCTGGACAGGAAACCTATTGTCCAGGCCTCCCCTGCCGGAGTTTCATCCAGCAGCAGGAGGTCAGACTCGTGTCTGTGGCAGCAGGATCCATTTTGTGATGATGAGGCTCTTTTAAACATTTACCGGGTATACCAGTGTGTACATGTCTTCTCCCTCTAGAAGGGTGGAATTCTGCTCCCGCCGCCAGAACTGGTGGGGGTTGGGGTAGGATTCCAAAGTGTTTGACACCAAACACAACATGTTTTGATGCAGCCAAACTAAAGTTAGCATTTACTGCGAGGTTATAATGCACTTAAGAGTATATAGTATGGCTGTATCATAGAACAGCTATAAGTAAGGGTTTCCGAAAGCTGCAGAGGGGCACAGCTCATGCTAGGGCACCCTCACACAAGACCAAGCACTCTGCCTTCAAGATTGTCAAGGCCTGCCATATGAGTGACTTATAGGTTTATATGTGTCTATATATTTAGGTAGATATAGGTATACTATATCTAAGTAAGGGGTGCTTACACCACCTTACCCAGGCTTCAAATGCAGACCTGGGGTGTCATTTTGGAAGGCTTCTCAGGGGTGGCATAACTCATGCTCCAGCCCCTGGTAGGTCTCTGGGGTACCTATGCCCTTGGTACCTAAGGTACCATATACTAGGGACTCATAAGGGTAACCCAGTAACCAATCTGGAGTGTACCTAAAGTACATGTAACCAATTTAGAGAGAGAACAGCTAGGCTGTGGTCCTGATTAGCAGGGCCACAGCCAGACTAAAGTCGATAAACCAGTGAAACACAGCAAAAAGTGGGGGTAACCATAGGAAGCAGATCCTACTCTCCTACATCCGCTAACTCTCTTGCACTCACTCACATGGCATAAATTCCGCACTCTCCCATCTTCAAGTTTCACTGCACCTTCCAACACCTTTACGACCCTCAATGGATCAGACCAACGAGGTGCCCCCTTTTCCAGTAGGCCTGGTTTCCTCACTCGCACATACTGACGTACCAAAATATTCAACATCTTCTTATTACCCGACACGCGTAGATGTAAGGCACTCGGGCTATTTGCTTTTTAATTTTGAAATTGAAACTAATATTTGTGTTTTTAACTGTTTTTAAATCAATTGCTGGCACATTCCACTTTTGGTTATCTTGTATGTAGGGCCGCTACCTCAGCCACTCTTTGCCTCTTTTCCTCTTACTCCGGCCCATGGCGGGCGTGCCTGTTTGTAGTGGAGAGTATAGAGGACTGCCGGCTTCTCTACTTCCCCCTGCCTCTGGGGGCGGAACAAGCGGGTTAGCGCACTAGCGCCCGCTTTCTACTAAAACCTAGCATTTCCCTCGTGCAGCGGATACACTCAGCAGATGCGCGCAGCGGGCGAGCCGCTGGCGCACTTAAGGCACACCAAAGGCAAGCCCGTCTGCGCCTGTCCCCGCCTGTTCTTCGGCCAGCGCCAGCCATGCTGCTGGGTGCCCCTCCGGTGCCCGAATCCTTTGGTCCAGGTCGCAACTGCTTGAAGTGAGAGATAAGTGCTGTGGGGCCCGACCTTATGTGAGTTTTCTGGGCCCCTACCTCAATTTAATTGTGCCCCATGTCTATTCACTTTTAAGTTAGATCCCGTAGCCCCTCCCAGACTACATCCAATGCGCTTTGGACCCGTAAAAGGGCACATTGGTCTTCCACCCCCATTAAAGCCTGTTTACTCAATTGTAGATCGCTTCCCGCCATTCGGATGACATTTGGATTTCCCTTGCACCTGTGGTGCTTTCAGCACCACAGGTGAGTGCTGATGTGAGGCTTTACTCCTGGCGGGTCGTTGCACGTGACTCTCGGTCTAAGCAAGCGAACACAACTACAGTGTTTTACCCTTGCCATGGACAACGCTTTATGGGTGCAGGCTTTCAGATGTTAAAGCCAGTCACTTTTTTATTAGTATATTATGACGATGTTTTTACATTTTTTCTTAACGCACTCCTTAAGTAACATTTAAAGGTAGCATACTTCCTGTCTCACTCAGTGCATACTTCCTGTCCCACTCAGTGCATACTTCCTGTCTCACTCAGTGCATACTTCCTGTCTCACTCAGTGCATACTTCCTGTCTCACTCAGCGCATACTTTCCATCTCACTCAGTGCATACTTCCTGTCTCACTCAGTGCATACTTCCTGTCTCACTCAGTGCATACTTCCTGTCACACTCAGTCCATACTTCCTGTGTCACTCATTGCATACTTCCTCTCTCACTCAGTACATACTTCCTGTCTCACTCAGTGCATACTTCCTGTCTCACTCAGTGCATACTTCCTGTCTCACTCAGCGCATACTTTCCGTCTCACTCAGTGCATACTTCCTGTCTCACTCAGTGCATACTTCCTGTCTCACTCAGTCCATACTTCCTGTCTCAATCATTGCATACTTCCTGTCTCACTCAGTGCATACTTCCTGTCTCACTCAGTGCATACTTCCTGTCCCACTCAGTGCATACTTCCTGTCTCACTCAGTGCATACTTCCTGTCTCACTCAGTCCATACTTCCTGTGTCACTCATTGCATACTTCCTGTCTCACTCAGTGCATACTTCCTGTCTCACTCAGTGCATACTTCCTGTCCCACTCAGTGTATACTTCCTGTCTCACTCAGTGCATACTTCCTGTCACACTCAGTCCATACTTCCTGTGTCACTCATTGCATACTTCCTGTCTCACTCAGTGCATAATTGCTGTCTCACTCAGTGCATACTTCCTGTCTCACTCAGTGCATACTTCCTGTCTCACTCAGCGCATACTTTCCATCTCACTCAGTGCATACTTCCTGTCTCACTCAGTGCATACTTCCTGTCTCACTCAGTCCATACTTCCTGTGTCACTCATTGCATACTTCCTGTCTCACTCAGTGCATACTTCCTGTCTCACTCAGTGCATACTTCCTGTCTCACTCAGTGCATACTTCTTGTCCCACTCAGTGCATACTTCCCGTCTCACTCAGTGCATACTTCCCGTCTCACTCAGTGCATACTTCCCTTCTCACTCAGTGCATATTTCCCATCTCACTAAATGCATGCTTCCCGTCTCACTCAGTGCATACTTCCTGTCTCACTCAGCGCATGCTTCCCTTCCACTCAGTGCATGCTTCCCGTCTCACTCAGTGCATACTTCCCGTCTCACTCAGTGCATACTTCCCTCCCACTCAGTGCATACTTTCCGTCTCACTCAGTGCATACTTCCTGTCTCACTCAGTGCATACTTCCCTTCTCACTCAGTGCATATTTCCCATCTCACTAAATGCATGCTTCCCGTCTCACTCAGTGCATACTTCCTGTCTCACTCAGCGCATGCTTCCCTTCCACTCAGTGCATGCTTCCCGTCTCACTCAGTGCATACTTCCTGTCTCACTCAGTGCATACTTCCTGTCTCACTCAGTGCACACTTCCTGTCTCACTCAGTGCATACTTCCCGTCCATACTTCCTGTCTCACTCAGTGCATACTTCCCGTCTCACTCAGTGCATACTTCCTGTCTCACTCAGCGCATGCTTCCCTTCCACTCAGTGCATGCTTCCCGTCTCACTCAGTGCATACTTCCCATCTCACTCAGTGCATACTTCCTGTCTCACTCAGCGCATACTTCCTGTCTCACTCAGTGCATACTTCCTGTCACACTCAGTGCATACTTCCTGTCCCACTTAGTGCATACTTCCTGTCTCACTCAGTGCATACTTCCCGTCTCACTCAGTGCATACTTCCCTTCTCACTCAGTGCATATTTCCCGTCTCACTAAATGCATGCTTCCCGTCTCACTCAGTGCATACTTCCTGTCTCACTCAGCGCATGCTTCCCTTCCACTCAGTGCATGCTTCCCGTCTCACTCAGTGCATACTTCCTGTCTCACTCAGTGCATACTTCCTGTCTCACTCAGTGCATACTTCCTGTCTCACTCAGTGCACACTTCCTGTCTCACTCAGTGCATACTTCCCATCCATACTTCCTGTCTCACTCAGTGCATACTTCCCGTCTCACTCAGTGCATACTTCCTGTCTCACTCAGCGCATGCTTCCCTTCCACTCAGTGCATGCTTCCCGTCTCACTCAGTGCATACTTCCCATCTCACTCAGTGCATACTTCCTGTCTCACTCAGCGCATACTTCCTGTCTCACTCAGTGCATACTTCCTGTCCCACTTAGTGCATACTTCCTGTCTCACTCAGTGCATACTTCCTGTCTCACTCAGTGCATACTTCCTGTCTCACTCAGCGCATACTTTCCATCTCACTCAGTGCATACTTCCTGTCTCACTCAGTGCATACTTCCTGTCACACTCAGTCCATACTTCCTGTGTCACTCATTGCATACTTCCTGTCTCACTCAGTGCATACTTCCTGTCTCACTCAGTGCATACTTCCTGTCCCACTCAGTGCATACTTCCTGTCTCACTCAGTGCATACTTCCTGTCACACTCAGTCCATACTTCCTGTGTCACTCATTGCATACTTCCTGTCTCACTCAGTGCATACTTCCTGTCTCACTCAGTGCATACTTCCTGTCCCACTCAGTGCATACTTCCTGTCTCACTCAGTGCATACTTCCTGTCTCACTCAGTCCATACTTCCTGTGTCACTCATTGCATACTTCCTGTCTCACTCAGTGCATACTTCCTGTCTCACTCAGTGCATACTTCCTGTCCCACTCAGTGTATACTTCCTGTCTCACTCAGTGCATACTTCCTGTCACACTCAGTCCATACTTCCTGTGTCACTCATTGCATACTTCCTGTCTCACTCAGTGCATACTTCCTGTCTCACTCAGTGCATACTTCCTGTCTCACTCAGTGCATACTTCCTGTCTCACTCAGCGCATACTTTCCATCTCACTCAGTGCATACTTCCTGTCTCACTCAGTGCATACTTCCTGTCTCACTCAGTCCATACTTCCTGTGTCACTCATTGCATACTTTCTGTCTCACTCAGTGCATACTTCCTGTCTCACTCAGTGCATACTTCCTGTCTCACTCAGTGCATACTTCCTGTCCCACTCAGTGCATACTTCCCGTCTCACTCAGTGCATACTTCCCGTCTCACTCAGTGCATACTTCCCTTCTCACTCAGTGCATATTTCCCATCTCACTAAATGCATGCTTCCCGTCTCACTCAGTGCATACTTCCTGTCTCACTCAGCGCATGCTTCCCTTCCACTCAGTGCATGCTTCCCGTCTCACTCAGTGCATACTTCCCGTCTCACTCAGTGCATACTTCCCTCCCACTCAGTGCATACTTTCCGTCTCACTCAGTGCATACTTCCCGTCTCACTCAGTGCATACTTCCCTTCTCACTCAGTGCATATTTCCCGTCTCACTAAATGCATGCTTCCCGTCTCACTCAGTGCATACTTCCTGTCTCACTCAGCGCATGCTTCCCTTCCACTCAGTGCATGCTTCCCGTCTCACTCAGTGCATACTTCCTGTCTCACTCAGTGCATACTTCCTGTCTCACTCAGTGCACACTTCCTGTCTCACTCAGTGCATACTTCCCGTCCATACTTCCTGTCTCACTCAGTGCATACTTCCCGTCTCACTCAGTGCATACTTCCTGTCTCACTCAGCGCATGCTTCCCTTCCACTCAGTGCATGCTTCCCGTCTCACTCAGTGCATACTTCCCATCTCACTCAGTGCATACTTCCTGTCTCACTCAGCGCATACTTCCTGTCTCACTCAGTGCATACTTCCTGTCACACTCAGTGCATACTTCCTGTCCCACTTAGTGCATACTTCCTGTCTCACTCAGTGCATACTTCCTGTCTCACTGACCAAGGTTGGTCCCTGGCAGCTCTTTCCTGTTCCTGAGACCTTGGTATTCCCTAGTGGTGCAGAGTCCTGAGGCAGGTGCGAGGCATTGAGACCGTTCGATCAACGCCAAGGAACACAGAGCAGGAAGGTCTCTATTTAGGCGCGATTTTTCTTAATTTGAAAGTACAATAGTATAATAACCCGTAATATCCCTTAGAAAAGTAGTGTGCCTAACTACGTTTCGTGCCTTCCTACTAGCGCAGTGGTTCCCAAACTTTTTAGACCAGCGGCTCCCTAGACTTATTGGCCGTTGTCTGTGGCTCCCCATTACGTTACTTTTTTGGGGTGGGGGGGGGGGGGGGTCGGATGGGGAGGGGTCGTTAAGCTTGGTCTCAAGAGACTTTGACACCCTGAAAATTATTGAGATGTTTGTGTGTTCGGTAAAGCACGCGTCGAGTGTAGATGAGCGCTGGGTGATGTAGCAAGTAGTAGTTGGAAGGTAAAAGGTGACTCAGCTTGTGGCCCATCTGTAAGTGGTCTCGTATAAGTCCTCTTTATGTTTATTTGTAAGCCGGGGAATGTGCTCTATTGGTTATGAGGCATATTTGAATACTGGCTGCTCTGATTGGCTAGAGTTGTGCCATGAGAAGGGTTGGCACATCAATATTCCATTCCTTACCTGGGCAAATCACTCAATATCCCTGTGTCTATCGAAGAATGAATGTATCCTTGTTTAGCATAGCTGGTACTCATGTAAAGCCCCATATAAAATAAAAAAGAAAACTGCAAAACAAGAAAAAAGAAAAAGGTTTCTTGTACTGGCTAGCAGCTTGGCCCCACTTCAAATGCATTTATACTCTGCCTTCCCCTAAACTCGACCACGTGTGTGCACTTCAAAGAGCTCGCACTTCCTTATTTCTGTTATTGAAGGAAGCAAAGCTTCAGTGTCCTATGTTGCCCGTTTATTTTACAAACATTAGTTACCGGGATTTAAATCGCTCTTCATCGTTTTCAATGCCACAAAGAGCCCTGCATTCAGTATGAAAGTAAAGCAGCATTATGAGGCGCGCACAGGATTGTGGGTATGCAGATTAGGAGTGACGCGCTGAAGGTTCCTCCGGAGCATTCCGACCTCTAGCGACAGGAGGGTGCAACACCTCCCGCTTCTTCGCGCATGCGCGCGTTGACGCACGGCGCCTGTTTCTGCGTCATGTGACGGCGCCTCCCTCTCTCCTCAGCGGCCGAGGAGGCCTGACCGCCTCCACAACGCTCACATTTTACCCAATCACGGACTTTCTTTAAAAGAAACCCTTCAAAAATTATCGAAACTTCCGCCTCTCACGGCCCCTCGAAGTGCGCGTGATCTACGGAACGCACGTATACCACAGAATATGAAATTGCTTCTCGTCGCGCAATCACAATAAAAGTGTAACCTACCACTAGTAGCGTGACTTATTACCGGTGACGTACCATTCACTCTCATGAATGCTTCTGCGTGCACAGCTACAGGCGCTCCTTATAAGATCAAACAGATAACTGTGCCACCTGTAGTGATGAATCGGGAGTTTGCCACAGAGGCTTCTGGGTATGCAAATGTCTGTTGCTGGCCACGCCCCCTCTAGTAACAACAATTCTCCTGCAGCAGCCCCATGGTGACTTGTGCTCTGGATCCAGGCTGTGAAGAGTCTCAAAATCCAGCAATAATCACACAGGCAACATTTCAGGACAGGGAGGGGGAGATTTAAAATAGAAAATCCGGAGAATGAAAATCCCCCATTTTTGGCTTGAAAAATCTGTAGTCTCCCACCTGAATAGGGTCTATTGGCATGTATGAATAATGACCAAAGGCTCCGTGGGGTTAGGGTACTTCCACAATATACTCGTGTGCATACGTGCCAACAGGCCCGATTCACACAGGACAGTCCCGACTTTTGCAGCCAAAAAAGCTGTCTCCCGCCTGACAGCTTCTTCAATGCAAGTCAATGGGGAAATGCATCTAGCCCTGCCCAGTACCACGCATCAGGAGTGAGACTAACACATTTTACTGCTGGTGTCCGCATCAATAGACTAAAATGCATTTGTCATGCAATTATAGCGCTCGGGGAACACTGCAGAAGCCGTGCTCGAGGAACTCAGCTGCGCAGCCCTGAGCGATCGCCCTGGCATGCGCTGTGCTAGTAGAGCATGCTTCCTCACTTGTTGCAATGTTTACACACTGCAGTGCCTCTTAATGAAAGAACTCCGGTGCCCTGTGGAGCATCAATCAATCATAGGGCAGGTGTCTCTGTCATTTAATATTCCAGACATGGCGCATTTACAACCTCATTCTTGATTGCTACAAACTCCTCCTTGCCAACAACCAAATGTTGCATTTTTCTTTAATAACGCTCATAAACTTTCCACCTTCGAGACATAATTTTTCACAAAACGGGAATTAAACTCTGTGAGCCCGAAAAAAGACAATAATTGTTCTTTAGGCTTGAGCTTAGGAGCATTCACGATAGCTTCAACATGACTGATTGTTGGACGTACGGCTTCCTTAGATATAATGTGCCCCAAGTATTCCACCTGCCGTTTTCCAAAACCACATTTCTCTTCCTTCACAGTCAGAACAGTTTTCATTAGAGCATGTAAACCCTCCTTCAATGTCCCATCATGCTCTTTTTTGTCCTTTTCAAATATCAAAATGTCATCCTAAACACCTTCCCACCTGTTATGCCTGATAATACTCTGGACATCTCCCTCTGAAAATCAGCAGGTGCACCTGCCGCCTGTAAAGGCATTCTTCTATACTGGATCCTGCTTTCAGTTGTTATAAAAGGTGTGCAATGCCTAGAGTCTGGTGTGTGCTGACCAAATCAATTGTAGTGAATACAGTAGCCTCCCTGTGAGTCGTTGACCTGGTATATGCTGTCCACTAATTAAAGTGGGCACCTCGCACCAGTCCAAACAGCCCTTAGGCTGGTTTAAGAGGTCAAAGATAACCTTGGAAAGCTATCCAAGTGGTAGCAGTGGAGAGCAGCCTTCAGGCTTAGTCTTGAAGGAATGTTAAGCAGCTTGTTTTACCAGAATGCAATCTTATTGTATTAATTAAATGAAAGGAGAACCATACAGTAGTTATAAAAATATGTATCTATTTATATAACACTCTCTAGTACGACACAATATCTTCTACATGAAGATATTCACAAAGCAAACAATACTGTAGCACAGAAACGATAGTAAGTAGCAATAAAAGACAGTGAGCCCAGAGAGGGACCAAACCATATATTAAATATTGGTATAAGAACCACAACTTGAGTCAAGACAAGCTCTAGAGTAAGTAGAATCGCTGGGACCCCGAGGAACCACCCAAGGTGAGTAAGTAGGAACGCCCACGGAGGACAGGTGCAGTGTGGGAACACGACTGCGTGCTCTGTACAATCCTATGGGGAAGTTGTGGTTGGAGTTCTAAAGTTTAATGACCCTACCCAGTGTGCTTCTAAGAAACTCAGTGGAAGTTCGGAGGTTGGAGAGTCACCCCATCCATGGATACCGTAGTACCAGAGTTACCTATCCCAGGAAAGCCGTGTACATATGTCTGAAGTGGCGTCGGAAACCGCCATCGATCTCAATGGGAGACTTCAAAGAAGAGTCACTGCTGGAAGGATGAAGAACGTCCGGTGGAATCCAAACGGGTATTTGGGATGAAGTGTACCTGAAAGCAGAGGGGACAGACTCTGGGTCACTGGGAGTGACCAGGGGCTCGGTAGACGAATGCCCACCGATGTCAGGTGCTTCAGGTGCGTTGACGGTGTTTTTGAATCTGCAGCCACGGGGACCTAATGATGTTGAAGACAAACAGGGGCCGGATGAAAGCTGTCCCATAAAGGATGTCAAATGCTTGGTGGTCGGTGTCCTGCATGGGCACCAAAAAACCTTGGCAATGGCAACCCACGCAGAAGGTCAAAAACAGTAATGGTTTGGACCAGCAAAGTCCAGGAGATTCACCACAGGAACGGGAGTCAGGGCAAGCATGGAGAAACTAGGGAAGCCAATGGAAAACAAAGTTGACCCTCAAGTGGACTCACAGGCCAGAGGCACATGAGTCATGAGAGGACCTCAGGTGGATGCACAAGATGACAGTCCATGGAGCACTCAGTGTGAGGAGGACAAATATCTTGGTAAGAAATGTGCCCAGAGATTGGGGCTATCAGTAGCCCATTGCACTTGTCTGGCAACAGCCAACAAGCATATGCACTTGCAAAAGTATGCAGTGCAGACCTACCTCCTGTTTTGCTGGGATCTTTGGAGTCCATAGGAGCTCAGGAACAGCAGACTGGTACTTTGGGATGCTGTGCCTGTGGATGCAGGGGAGTGACTCCTTCGCTCCAAGGGAGATGTCTTTAGTTGTCCTTGATGCTCCACAGGTCCTGCACAGAACCTGTATGGTGCACGGGCACAGATAATGCAGCAGACTGAGTGGGAGATGAAGTTGAGCCCAAACAAAGTCCAGCGACGTCCAAGTGTCCAGATGGTCGACGTTCAGTGGTTTCTGGTTCAGAATCTTGTCCACGCCGAATCTAGGGTCCTACAGCCAGGTAAGCCCCTTTGTACCCACAGGAGAGGGTTGGACAGATTCTGGGGATCCTCCCAGGGGAGGTCTGAGCAGTGGAGAGGATACTCCTCTGTCCTTTGTCTAGTTTCGTGCCAGAGTGGGAGCCATCGGCTCCCAGTACTGGTTTGAGCTGGACTATTCACAAGGACACCAAGTGTGCCTCTTGTGCAGACTTTCAGACACTTTGGAAGTGCACCCACCAAGCCCCAATACCAAATCAAGTCTGAGAGGTGGTCACACCTCCCTGTGACAGGATGCCTGTTGTTCTGCCATCCCCTGCTCAAGCTTGGCTCAGCAGCAGGAGGGCAGAAATGTGTCTCTGGTTAGCAGCAACCATTTTGTGCTGTCCATTTCGAGAAGGCGGGTCCCGGGTTGACCAGGGACCCCACAAAGCTCACTTCAGAAGGGTGGAATCATACCTCCCACACCGGTTACTGGGGTGGAGGTGCGATTCCATGCTAGTTGATACCAAACACGACATGGTTTGTTGCAGCCGTTTTTGAGATAGCATTTTGTGCAAGCATATGATGCTCCTCTACGTATATTTAGTATGTTCCACTGCTACCCTTCCTATAGAAATTGCATTTATTCTGAAGCACTTGTTTCCAAAAATTCCTTAGTATATTAGCATTTAGTAGTATGTTCCCTTGTTCTTACCTATCCTTTAGTAACATAAATGCAAACCTAATAGATTAAACCAGCGTGTTCCCTTTTCCCTCGCCTTTATATTTTCAAATGTTAGATGATCCTTACATTGAGTCATAGTTATACCATTTTTCTAATCTTGGTCATAGATGTTTTGATCTGTGTGAATTTTATTCTCATGGCATACTAGATAAAGGTTTTTAAAACTTCTTGCGTTTGTGGTTATTACAAAGTATAGACAAAATTATAAATGTATATGGTATTGGTGTTATCTGCCTGAAAACTTTAAACATAGCCCCTGATTCATCGTGGTCATAGGTACCTGTTTCTCGAGGATTGGTAAGTCAGGTACACGTGAAATATATGGAAATTAAGAACCCAGAATTATTGATAGCGCTGTGAAGGTTACCTGATCTATGATAAATTTACTGACGGGCCCAGTAACGTATATAATTTGGTAAATAAGGATCGGGTGACCTGCACGCTCTATCACCTCATGCTTCTGTCCCCTGCATCTATTCGTTCTCTTCATTAGAGCCCAGAGGTAGGTCCCTCCTGCTTCTGTCCCCTGCATCTATTCGTTCTCTTCATTAGAGCCCAGAGGTAGGTCCCTCCTGCTTCTGTCCTCTGCATTCATTCGTACTCTTCATTAGAGCCAGGGGTAGGTCCCTCCTGCTTTTGTCCTCTGCATTCATTCGTTATCTTCAGTGGTAGAAGTGGGCGGGGACGGAAGGGCACGGCGTGCCCCTACTTCTAAAAATTAATTCAGTCCGTTCCCCTACTTCTTACGTTCAAAAAAGCATCCCGGGACGGCAAGAATAGTCCTAATTAAAACAATAACTTATTTTTTTCAGCTTCCAGGGGCTGCTCGCACTTCTCTGTTGAACTCCAGAGGCTGCAGCAGCCCATCCCTGAGCTCGCACAGAAGCAGTCCCTCCGACGGGCGTAGGAAGTGTGGGGGACGAGGGGGACAAGGGTGGGGGGACGAGGGGACAAAAGAATTTCTCCTCTCCCTTTTGTGACTGTCAGTGCCATTAGCGTTAATGGCCCTGAACTTTACATGTGATCTCCAGTCTCAGAGGCCTCAGGCCGCCCGCCCTCTGCCCTTTGATATGCTGTAGTAAGGTTCGCCCTCTGCCCTTTATTATGCATGCTGCAGTGAGGCCATTCTGAGACCGGCAGAGAAGGAAAAAAACTGCCTCTTTTCCTTCCTGCACAGAGAAGCGTCCATTTCTCCTGCTCTGCCTCTGGCAGCGGCCCTCCTCCTCTTTCTCTCTTTATTCCTCCCTCTCTTTCTGTCTCGCTACTCCTCACGTGATTTTTTTAAGAGACAGCACTTACCACCTCTTGCCCGTCCTTTCCTTTATTTGTTCCCCTGTCAAATGGTTCAAAAAAAGAACAAAACACTTAGGATAGAAATGTCATTATTTTCTGACCTCTTTCTACTCCGAAGGACAATCTCAGAACGAAGAGAAAAAAGTATAAAACTACGAAAAATAATGAAATAACGTATTAAAGCAATAAAGACTCGTCACAGACAGGCCACATTGGTGTTACTTCCACCCACGCACATAGTGCCACTTTACAGAGTTTGCCAGTGATTAACTACTTTCTATTTCTGGTCTTTCCTTGAACAACATTGTTTTCCCAGGGAGGGGAAGGGCACTATTCCTAGAGGGGCTGCAATACCTGGCTGATGGGTGGAGTGGGAATCGTTTAATGTCATCTTTTTCAACTGTTTGAATTATTTTAGATTATAAAATGTGTACCACTGCTGTGTGATCCGGGATGTGGTCTTTTTAAAGCAAACTGCTTACGTTTTGTAAGACTAAAAGCAATGGACAATGAAATAGGTCCCTTCCGGGTCTTGTAGTCATGTCCTGAATTTTTCAGGCACAAACACTCACTGATGACTGAATAATGAGTTTAAAAGCGTTCAGGTAACCATGTTGTTTCTGCTTACATTTCACATGCTTTACTTATCCTTGCATTCCCTATGAGTGTTTGCTTTTTCCAGGATGGTATAACTTTTTTTTCAGGCAGCATATTAGTCTTGTCTAGTGCATAATTTGAATTGAGTCGCAGCACAATTAGGTTGTAGCTGAAGGTAGTGCTAGTTTCTCAGGGGGCAGTATGGTGTTCAGAAGGGTAGAGGATGTGGCACTCTGACCAGAGCTGCAACATTTTGAACTGGAGAACCAGGTTCAGCCTTCATGACCAATCCACCAGCCCACACTCTTGAAAGAGCACATTCCCATGATACACCTTAGAAACCCTCGGTGTCTTAGCACCAGCAGGTGGACCCTTGCGGTGGCAAGTATGCTTAACCTTGAAGGCCTGTCCACCACGATCCATACTGAAGTTCACCTCCAGTCTTGCAGGCAGGTATACAAAGAAGCACACCCTGGAGTGACAATGACTCTGTCATTGAGGTCACATTGAGGCCACAAGACCCTTACGGCCAGTCCACCTCACCCTTTGGTACCTCCAGTGGCCTTTTCAGCAGTAGTAGTGCAACTTACCAAGGATTGTCAATGTAGGATTTGCATGCAAGAGCAGTGACGGGGCAGGAGAAGTGATGGGGCAGGAGAGATGACGGGGCAGGAGAAGTGATGGGGCAGGAGAGGCAACAGGGCAGGAGAGGTGACCGGGCACAAGAAGTGACTGGCAGGTGACATGACTGGCAGGTGACACGACAGGCAGGGGATGTGATGGGCAGGAGAGGTGATGGGCAGGAGAGGTGATGGGCAGGAGAGGCGATGGGCAGGAGAGGAGACGGGGCAGGAGAAGTGACAAAGTAGTAGAAGTGACGAATCAGTAGAAGTAATGTTTTCAGGAGCGGTGATTACACATGAGCAGGAGTGGTAACGGGGCAGGAGCGGTGAACGGGGCAGGAGCAGTGAACGGGGCAGGAGCAGTGAACGGGGCAGGAGCAGTGAACGGGGCAGGAGCAGTGACGGGCCAGGAGAAGTGACGAGCCAGGAGAAGGGAGGGGGCAGGAGAGTTGATCGAGCATGAGCAGGAGTACAAACTGGACAGGAGCAGTGAAATGGCAGGAGCAGGCGTTTCCCAGGGCGACTGGAAGGGTAGGGGGCCAGATTAGTTTGGGGGCACCGGTTTTGTACCAGTGCAGGAGTTTTAAAAACACTGCAAAGTTCTTTGTATATTCAGCAGGTTTCAGTCAACAATACAAGTGCCAAGATTACTTTGGTGATCAGTGTACCTGCTGGAGAGAGATGGGAGCATGTTTTGTCTAGTGGCTTTTCACTCATCTAAGGTAGCGCAGAGGGGTAATATGCCTGCTGCAAAGAACATGTACCAGGCATATCAAAGAGCAATATGCTATGTGCATAGTTCAGTGGGTACTGCTATGTGTTCATCTCCCGAATGAAAGGACACTTGAATACATATAGCCTGGCAGTTCGGGCTGGACTGTTCCCTTTTTTTTTTTTTTTTAAATATTTTTATTATAAAAAAGAACGTTTTTTTGGCACACACATATCACACAATACAAAAAAATTGATACATATATTAAACCAAAGTTACTATCAAGAAAAACTATATAATGCTAAACATAACCTTTTTTTTCTTAGTCATAGCCATCAACGCAAAAGGAAGAAGAAAAAAAAAAAATTATTATTACATCAGACTAGACTTGCATTTATCCTTTCCTTCCACCGATGTACCGGTTCCCATATTTTCCTTCCCAGCCTCTTTGCCCTTTTGCCTTTCTTACCATATATACCCTTTTCAAGATTGAACGTCCCCAATAATAAGGCAATCCACTGTTGTGTTACAGGGGGTAAGGGATCCAGCCAGACTCTAGCAATCAACAACCTGTACACCGCCATTGCCACAAATAAAAATTCACAATGGTCACCTTCACAACCCCTAACCCCTAGCATAATTACCGTTGGTGTTAAAATCACCTTCAGAGCAAGTGTACGGGCCATAAATTCCTCAATACCCTTCAATAAGGTTCTTAATTTAGGGCATAATGCAAAAATATGGATACTTTCTGCGGCCGGAGCATTACACCGCCAGCAACTAGTCCCTGTAGTGCCACCCCACTGTGCAATGCGGTCCGGTGTATGGTAGAGTTGATAGAGCGTTTTAAAATGTTGGGATTGGAGTGAGGCAGAGTGAAAGACTGAACATCCTAGCTCTTATGAGTCCAGAAAAACCTGACTCAGTATCCCTAATTTTCCAGCCCATTTATTACCAAATTTGTCAGTATCGTCTTTCTTCAATTCTGCCAAATGGGCATAAAAATATCGGATGGAGCACACCCCACTTTGCGCTATTGCTTCCATAATATTATTTTTACTAAATCCACCCACGCCTCCTTTTTCTTATTAAAAAAGCTCCTGATCTGCATATACTTAAAAAAGCTATATCTTGCTATATTAAATTTTGCCACCAAATCTGAAAATTGAAATATATTTCCATCTGAGTCCAGCATATCTCCTATTTTTTTAATACCGTTTCTATCCCAATCTGCCATAATGGCGTCGGAGAAGATTAAGGGTGGTAGGGACTTGTTCCTATATAATCTGGTATACCTATTAAATATCCCTAATCCACAGTTTTTTGCAACACCTATCCATATGTTATGTGCCGCAGCAACTGTCTTGAAGCGTGTACGTTTATAATATGACGAGTCAGTTCAATTTAAGAAAGCATTTACAGTATCTGAGCCCAATACAATTGAATAAATCATAGTTGAAAAAGCTTTGACTTTCAAATCCCCTTCACTTGCTCCAATCAAACCCTGAATATAATGCAATACCGATGCCCAATAATATAACCTAAAATCAGGAACCCCCCATCTTCCCCTGTTCCTTGGCAAAGTCATAAATTTGTAAGCCCGTCTTGTCTTCCCATATGACCAGATGAATTTATTAAGGATCGACTCCAATTTATTAAACCAAATTGACTCAAACATAAGAGGAATCGTACGAAAGAAATAAAGAAATTTGGGGAGTATAAGCATTTTAATGACGTTAGTGCGGCCCATTAACGTGAGTCTAAGATTATTTAGCCTCGTCAAATCCAAACTTACTTTCCTCATTAAGGGGGAGATGTTTCGTTCTACCACTGTCTCTAAATTAGGCGAAATTTCAACCCCTAGATAAACTGCTGCCGAGACCACTCGTGAATCATTGCAATGAACCAATGTATTTTTAATAATCTGTGTTTTTGCTCTATTAAGTTTATATCCAGAGATAATGCCAAATTTGAGGGCCTCTTGTTCTATCTCTCCAATTACCAATGCAGGATCAGGGGTAATTATCGCGACATCATCTGCGTATGCCAGCACTTTAACTTCTAGCTCATTTACGCACAAGGGGGGAATACTGGGATTAAGGTTAAGGTAGCGTAGATACGGATCCATATACAATGCAAATAGAAGGGGAGAACTTGGGCAGCCTTGCCTTGTTCCTCTTTTTATCTGCACTGCCGAAGTTAGATCCCGATTAATTTTAATTCTAGCCGTTGGATCCCTATAGAGAACCTGAATTGCTCTTATAAAGTTGTCACCAAACCCAAAGATTCTCATTAGCTCCCACAAGTACTCCCAAGCGACCCTGTCGAAAGCTTTTCAGCATCCAAAAATAAAGCTGCGACAGGGCCGCCAGCAACCTCCATAGCGTCAAAGCAGGTGATCACTGTCCTTACATGTTCTGTAGTCCCCTTCCCCGGGATAAACTCATGTTGTACTGGGGTGTATTGTCTATAACGGCTGTCAACCTTGTTGCCAGGATTTTGGAATACAACTTCACATCAGCGTTCATTAAAGCAATAGGTCTATAAGACCCAGGAGCTGTGGGAGGTTTACCTTTTTTCAGAATAACTATGATTTCAGTCCCGCCCCATGATTTTGGAATTGAAATTTCTCTCTGAGCTTGAATGAGTGTATCCAATAACTCCACTCTAAGAACTGAAATAAATGTTTTATAGAATTCAATCGGTAGGAGATCTGGTCCTGCAGCTTTTGAGGACGGGAGATCTGATAAGGCTAGTGTCAATTCTTCTAATGATATGGTAGCGTCTAATATAGCTTTTTCCTCTAAATCTAGCTTACTGAGTTGGATATTTCCTAGATAATCTCTGACTTTGTCCCTACCTACCTCTGCTTCCGTATCATATAATTCAGAATAGTACTTCCAAAATTCATTCATTCAAGGGAGCTGGGAGACAAGATGGCCGCCGAGGGATGCAGTGAGTAAGTCGCATCTCACCTCCTCTCCACTGCCGGGTTTTTTGATGGCGTAACTGAGGAGCCTTGCCTGAAGAGAGCAGCCTCTGGACACTGCATGCCTTTACAGTATAGCACCACGGTGATATTCCCCCCCTGGGAACAGCGAGGAAACATCATAGTACGCACAGTCTTGCGTATTAAGAGGAGAGTATCAGAAGGTACTAGGCTGATATTATTTTCCTGGTTTAAGATGCCTCCTCGCCTGCAACTCGGACTCGAGGCTAAAGACGGCAAGGGGGGAAAAACGGCAGACGCTGATATTACTAAAGATCAGACGGGGAAAGAAAAAGAGAAAAGTAAGGTGGACCCGAAAGCCTCTATCTCTGCCTTACCCACTGCGCAGAAAAACACCTCCAGTCTTAAGAAGGCAACAGCGAAGAGAAACGGAACGGACAATGCGGTTCCCTTTTAGAGAGACAGGAAACGCTACTAAACCGAAAGCTAAGGAGAACGCACTGCGGCAGCCTTCATTAACTGAAAGTTTCACAAATATATCAACAAGCAGCGGGCCCCCAGTAACCAAACCTGGTGTTTCTTCGGATCACAGCGCAGGAGCGGGAGCGGAGGCAGAGGTTGGAGCCGGCGTCCACGGCGCGGATGCTGGAGCAGGGCTCAGAGCCGGTTCCGGGGTTGCTAGGCAACCCGAAAGACCAGCAGCAGTAGGGAAGCCGTCTGCTGCAGTGCCTGCCGTCGATCCATCTGGGAGCAGAGGTGGCACAGACGCGGGCCTGGGGGCCCCCAAGGGTGAGACTGGAGGTAATGTTGGTGCTGGTGCAGTTGGGAATCTTGAGTCAGAGCTACATGACTTCAGGCGTGCAGTGAAACCAAATGAGAGTAAAGAAGTGAGTAAAGAACTTAAAGACTCAATAGATAGCCAGGCCTTGTACGCTCAGCTACCAGATGAAATTGGAAGGTCTCCCATGCCGGTGCAAGGGCTGGGGGTTGAGTTGGAGTCTCAGCCATGTGGGCAAAGGATTAATAACGAAAGGGAAGTAGATGTGGATGAACTGTTGCCTAAACCTCTAACATGGGCGGAAACCATGGATTTAGATACGGAGAGCGGTGTAATTAAATCAGGAGGAGAATCCTCTACCTCCGCTGAGATAGGCATCGCTAGTGGGTCTGCCTCTGCAGAGAGATTTTATTCCGTTGACGAAGATACGCACTCTCAGTCACAGTCTCTGCCCTCAGAGGACATTAGTACTGATGAATCCACGGGTATAGACTCAGTTAGTAGTTCCCCAGCTAGGAAAAATTCCCAGAAAAAACGCCTTTCTAAAAGGAAACCTTCCACAGCAAGCAGCACCACTGATCCTACTAAAAAGCTAGCTTGGGACTATTCTACTACTACCTTTTTTTTTGGAGCAAGACAGTCCAGCAACATTGATTGGGGAGCAAGGCTCTACTCAGCCCTCTCAACCTCCAGTTACGCTTGATCTTCCCTTTAATACCTTGAAGTTAATGCAATCTGAGGCTAGAGGGGAGAGTAGGAGGGCAAGACAAGAATCAAGGAAGATACAGAACAAACTCAGAAACATAAGCAAAAGGCAAGACGAGATGGTCGAGAGAGTTGCTCATGTAGAGGAAAGGACTAGCAAAGTAGAAGACGACTTGAGAGATCTGAAATCGTATAAAGAAGAGCATCAGAAGGTGGCGGAGGACGTTAACTGGAAGTTGGAAGACTTTGAGAACAGGCAGCGTCGTAATAATATCAGACTGCTAGGCGTGGAAGAAGGTCTTGAAGGGGAGGACCCCAGAATGTTTGTTGTAAATCTGTTAAAGGGGGCTTTTCCAGAACTATCTAGCTGGCAGTGGGAGAATGAAATTCAAAGAGCCCATCGCTTTCCATTTTTTCTTAAAAGGGGTCAGGCTCAGGCTGGAGCTCAGGGCGGGCGTCCAAGGGCTCTGTTAATTTTTGTAGGGAATTTTCTCCTGAGGCAGTTGATATTGGATAAAGCCAAGCCAGAGTCGAGACGTACCTACAACAATGTCACTTTTTTTGCAAGACCAGACTTTTGCCATGCCACAGTTGAGCGTAGATGGAGGCTGAGGCAATTGATACCACATATTCAGGCTTTGGGTTCAGAAGCTTATTTGTTATATCCCGCAAAACTGAAAATAGTGACCAAGGGCCAGTTTAAATTCTTTTTTTCTGAGATTAAGGCAAAGGCTTATATGTTGGAAGTCTTGGGATATAAGGAGAACAAATAAAATGGGTTTATTTTGGGTATGCTGAATGGCGGTGGGAGGAGTGGCGGCTGCTGCTTCCCTGGCGTCCACACATAGGTCATGCCTGACCTATTTGCCTGTAGGGGGGGTGGGGGGTGGGGCAGCAAGGGGGGGTCAGGGGGGGGGGAGGGAGGAGAAGGGGAAGAGGGAAAGAAAATGGCACACATCATACGCAGTAAGACAGTTTGTGGCAGTTACAGGCCTTATACAAAGGGTGGAAGAAGGAAGCAGAGGGTCTGTTTAAGAGTTGGAAGTGGGAGCTGGTACCAATCTTTGATGTCTTTTAATGGCTTGCCGAATTTTGTCAATGAATGTTTGTGGTCTTAATGATCTCCAGAAAAGATTACAAGTTTCAGCATTTTGCAAGTCGATGTATCCAGATCTGATTTGTCTACAGGAAACTCATGTGGAGGGAGGTAAGGGTTTTCTGCTAGAGCAGTTGGGTTTTAAAGTCTTAGCACATACCAAACAAGCCTCTAAAACACGTGGGGTAGCGATTTTGGGGAGAGGGACGGACTGTGCAGTCTTTAGGAGTAAAGAAGACATTTGGGGAAGATGGGCGATTGTAGAAATAGGATTCAGAGGAGCTAGGTTTACACTGGTTTCAGTTTATGGATCAACGTGCGATGAGCCGGACATATTTCAATTTTTGAATCATGAAATCTCGACCTGGGTGGAACCGATTGCTTGCTGCGGGGATTTTAATATCAATCGTCCGGCTAGTATTGAGCTACAACTGGGCCATTTCTATACGGGGAGTAAGAAAAGGGTGCACAGGGCTATAGTAGACATGGCTACGCACAATGCTTTTTCAGATGTTTGGGCTAATTTGCATCCGCAGACAGATGGCGATACCTTTTTCTCTGCTCCTCATAGTATAACAGTAAGACTGGACTACTTTTTAATATCTAACGCGCTGCTTTCTAATACACAGATTAAGAAGCTACCCCGCCTGGTCTCTGATCACAATCCACTGTTATTGATAGTTAGTTTAAATGGGTTAGTTAGAAAGACATACAAATGGTCATTTGAGCGAGCTTTGCTAAAAGATGAGGGATATTGTAAGCATATGGAAAAGTGGATTAGTGAGTTTTGGCTTAATAATAAGGGGAGCACTAGTAGTGGTTATATTTGGGATGCCTTTAAAGCAGGTGTAAGGGGAGAGACAATTAGTTTTTCAACATATAGACGAAAAAAAGAAAGAGAAATGATTGAACAACAAGTTAATTCACTCTTGAGTGCAGAGGTAGAGTTAAGTAGGTTAATCGTGAGTGGGCTTCCGTTGGATCAACAATTGTTGGAAATCATGGTATTAAAGGCGGAAATGGCGGAAAGAATTACTAACAAGACAGCAGTAAATTATTTAGCAAAGAAGGAACAGGCCTGTGAGTTTAGTGAGCGGGTGGGTCATATTCTTGCCGTTAGGACCAGACAAAAAGTCAATGCAGGGGATATTAAAAATATGGTAGACGATTCAGGCAATTTGATCTCGGACTCTGCAGGTATAAGAAATGAATTTCGGGCTGGACTGTTCCCATTGGGCGCAGGATCAAGACTGATTTGCATATGGCTGGGTCCAAACTGGAATGGCATGGTAGGCAAAAAACAATGGATTTAGGCCTAGATCTATTTCCTGGGGTGAATATATGACATTGTCCTGCATTCTGTCCATCAATTGTTCTTTTTGCATTTGTCACCCCGAGTGGGACAGGTATGCTCAGACATGAGTCCCGTGCTCTCCATGCCACTGGAATCAAGCTATCCTGGCTGATGAGGGCTGAAAGCCCAAACCCAGTCCTAGAATGCTTGTTTCCAGTCCAGGGAGGACCTGGCCTGGCAGTTCGGGCTGGACCTTTCCCATTGGATGCAGGATCAAGACTGATTTGCATATGGCTGGCTGCAAACTGGAATGGTGAGCAAAGAAACAATGGATTTAGGCCCGGATCTCTGTACTGGGGTGAATGTATGATATTGTTCTGCATTCTGCCCACCAGTTGTTCTTTTTGCTATATTATGATTGAGCAGCTGGCTGGCTGACATAAATATGAAGGAGCCTTTGGGGGTTTCCGTGAGTCTAGATTCTCCTGAAGAGTCCCTTTCTCTTCTGAGCCCTGCTTAACACATGTGTACAGGAGGAGCCCTGTATTAATGATCTCATTGTTTGCGACAAAAAATAATCATGGATTTCTGAACAATGAGAGTAAAAGCATTAAGGTAGCATGTTGTTCCTGCTTATATTTCACACGCTTTACATAAACCTGTATTCCCTGCGAGTGTTTGCTTTTTCCTGAATGAAACCTCAAATAAACATGTTTATCCATTGTTTTAATTAAATAACATTATTAGCTGTAACTGGTCAGTGAAATGTTAAACGTACTAAAAATTAGTATGGTTTGTTATTTCTAGCCACACCCCTGACTCCGCCCACTGATTCAATCTTCGGTTATTCCCACCCCCTGATTCTCCACCCACAGTTCCCCTACTTTTTTACCCCCACTTCGACCACTGGTTATCTTCATCAGAGCGCAGAGGTAGGTCCCTCCTGCTTCTGCTCTCTGCATTCCTTTGTTCTCTTCATTAGAGCCCAGAGGTAGGTCCCTCCTGCTTCTGACCTCTGCATCCAATTGTTCTCTTCATTAGAGAGCTAGCAATAGATCTCTCCCGCTTCTGTCCTCTGCATCCATTCGTTCTCTTCATTAGAGAGCCAGCGGTAGGTCCCTCCCACTTCTGCCCTCTTCATTAGAGCCAGCGGTAGGCCCCTTCTGCTTCTGTCCTATGCATCCATACTCTTCATTAGAGCCAGAGGTAGGTCCCTCCTGCTTCTGTCCTCGTCATCCATTCGTTCTCTTCATTAGAGCCAGCGGTAGGTCCCTCCTGCTTCTGTCCTCTGCGTTCATTCGTTATCTTTGTTAGAGCCAGAGGTAGGTCCCTCCTGCTTCTGTCCTCTGCATCCATTTGTTCTCTTCATTAGAGCCAGCGGTAGGTCCCTCCCACTTCTGTCCTCTGCATCCATTCGTTCTCTTCATTAGAGCCAGCGGTAGGCCCCTCCTGCTTCTGTCCTCGTCATCCATTCGTTCTCTTCATTAGAGCCAGCGGTAGATCCCTCCTGCTTCTGTCCTCTATATTCATTCGTTATCTTGGTTAGAGCCAGAGGTAGGTCCCTCCTGCTTCTGTCCTCTGCAACCATTTGTTCTCTTCATTAGAGCCAGCGGTAGGTCTTTCCCGCTTCCGTCCTCTGCATCCATTTGTTCTCTTCATTAAGGAGCCAGCAGTAGGTCCCTCCTGCTTCTGTCCTCTGCAGCCATTCGTTCTCTTCATTAGAGCCAGCGGTAGGTCTTTCCCGCTTCCGTCCTCTGCATCCATTCGTTCTCTTCATTAAAGAGCCAGCGGTAGGTCCCTCCTGCTTCTGTCCTCTGTGTTCATTCGTTATCTTTGTTAGAACGAAAGGTAGGTCCCTCCTGCTTCTGTTCTCTGCATTCATTCTTTCTCTTCATTAGAGCCATACGTAGGTCCCTCCTGCTTCTATCCTCTGCATCCATTTGTTCTCTTCATTAGAGAGCCAGCGGTAGATCCCTCCAGCTTCTGTCCTCTGCGTTCATTCATTATCTTCATTGGAGCCCAGATGTAGGTCCCTCCAGCTTCTGTCCTCTTCATCTATTCGTTCTCTTCATTGGAGCCAGAGGTACGTCCCTCCTGCTTCTGTACTCTGTATTCATTTGTTATCTACTTCATTAGAGCCAGAAGTAGGTTCTTCCTGCTTCTGTCCTCTGCCTTTGTTTGTTATCTTCATTAGAGCCAGTGGTAGGTCCCTCCCGCTTCTGTACTCTGAATTCATTTGTTATCTTCATTAGAGCCAGAGGTAGGTCCCTCCCGCTTCTGTCCTCTGCATCCGATTGTTCTCTTCATCAGAGCCATTTGTTATCTTTATTAGAGCCAGAGGTAGGTTGTTGTAACGACTTGCGTTGTGAAAACCTCGATGTAATAGCATTGCGATGTAATTCCCGCGCTGTAAACGATGTTTCCCTTGTGTTGGATGGAGGATTGTTTTTGTGCAGGAAGTTGCTTCCTGCACAATAACAATTTTGAGAGCAGTGGCAGCTCACAGGGGGAGTGCTGCGGGGCGGTTGAGCGGGCGGGGTGGGGCAGGGTGGGGGTGTAGTGGAGTCGGACATACAATGGCAAGGAGTAAAGTAAGTAAGTAATTAAATACAACTATTCACCTTGCGCTCGCTGTATCGCCAACTCATATGTCCGACTCCACTACACCCCCACCCTGCCCCTCCCCGCCCATCCGTCCCGCAGCACTCCCTTTGCGGCCACCACTGCCTGAGAGGCATTGTCCTCTTTCTCTGTGTGCTGCAGAATAAGGACAAAGACAAAGATACACCTCACCTGGGAAGGCATAGCATTTTGGCGTGTTACCAGGTCTACCACTTTTAGAAAATCTAGGAATGCATAAAAATCCATGGGAGTTGAAAAGAAAACACCCACGCAACACCTTCTCAGGGCAGCTGCGTTGATTTGCTCTGAATTTATGAAGCAACTCAGGGCCACGCAAGGTGGCCATTCTTGGCTTCATAAATTGCATTTTGGGCTTGCATTGCGCATGCACCACATTGCGTGCTGCATGCACGACGCAACACCACACATAAATGTGCCCCATAATTACTTGCACAAAGAGGGCTTTTATTAATATTAGTCCCATTAGATGGGCATAACAGCTTTGTTCTACTCACAATGAAGTGTCACTCTAAGTGTCACACATATGGGATGCAGAAACAAGCAAAAAGTCCCTACTTGGTGGGGATATACCCTGGAGCGTAGAATAACCTAGCCGAAAGGCTTTGAGGGTTATCTATGCTCACACAACTAGAAATATATCAACATAACATCATTTTATCATACTAATAGCGGCCAATAGTCAGTGTAGGGACCCTATCAAAATACACACACAACAGTTAAAAGACTGTAATCGTTACCAGTGAAAAATCAACAATTTATTAAAAAGTCATACATAATCATTTGCATCACAAAAACATTACACAATAAAATACAGAATTAAAAAAACCAAAGGTCGACGCGGCGTTTCGGTGTCTTTTGTTGATGATGACACCTTCTTCAGGACAGGTTTTTTTTGTTAAAAGTATCTAAAAGGTAAGGTTACAGAAAACAAATAATCAATAGGGGCCTATTATACACTGACTGTTAGGCTTAAGCTAGGTGTCACATCTGCTTTATGCGCCACTCCATTATTACTTTGTGCTTAGCTAATACATATCTACCATCGTTGTACCATTATACCAGCTGTCTTGTACAGAAATGTAGAAATTCTTTTCAATACATTGGTTACTGGTCAACGTAACAGGATACATAACAGTAGCTGCAGCATTTACAAACATTAATCGTAGCTTTTTTTGTTTAAAGATAAAAAAAGGGGCGACCTACGCTGAATGCCAACTGTTATCCAAGCACTTTTCAGATTTAAGATGTTTTTACATTGCATAAAAGGCCTTGTTGCTTTTCTTTTCTTAACAAGGATGTAGTCATTCTATCAAATCACAATCTGCGTTTTTGGGATAACCACTTTTTGGATATAAGACCTACCTCAACATTTAAGGGAGATATGAAGCATATGTGCTCTCTTAAAGATGCAGATTTATTCTATCTTTATTCTGCCATCGGCGAACTTTTCTTCATTGGCGGAATTATGTCAAATAGTAAGTCCACCTGGAGAATAAATAGCAAGATTCAAATGTACCCCGCTTTGTTTTAAAACTAATCCTGCTTTAATTATAGATTAGTTTTCCCATCCAAAACGCTCATTACCTGAATTTAAAATTTCATATATATGGTCTTTGCTGTATCTGGGGCGACCACCGTCTATCTTTTAGGCTTTAACCACACGTAACTAAAAAAGGACAGAAATACACAGCAGTCTTGGTAAACAATACAAAACGATGGAGAACCTCTGCCTTTTAATGTAAGGATCAATAAATTTATTGAAGAACCAACTCTACCTTTTGTAGTGGCCTCTATGCAGAGCTCCAATTTTTCATTTGTAGGTAGGGCGTACGTTTTCTACTTTCCGTTTTCGTCTACCCACTTGTTTTGTCCTTCATTTGGAGGTGTCTTTTAAGTTGCACTTTTTGTTTTTTCTACACCTAAAAGAACAACGGATCATAGGTATTCCATTGTCTTCCCTCGAGTATCTGTCATCCTACAAGACTGTCATAAATGTGGAGCGTATTATTCACAAGAACTCTCCTCACTGTTATATGCATGCAATTCTTTTCATAATTGGAGCGGCTTGTCCTTACTTTGTTTTATTTTAAAATTATCATTTATTGTGAGTCTAGATAGGCTGTTAGTTCGAGCCCTCGGTGACTATAACCCATTTGTTTACCACCATTGAGTATATGACATTATATGTCTTAGTCCCACTTCTACACATAGATTAGAGTTATATACCCCCTCCACCAAGCAGGAGTTAGTTCTAGGGGCAACGCACTGACCGGGTAACCCAATTTGTGACTATCTTAATCCTCTAGCATGCAGTCGCGGTTTCTCGTTGCGGGGCATTTCTTACCTTTTAGGTGAATGTCGGCCTCCCTGTCGCCTTGTTCCGGATACAGCTTCCTCATGGACTGTAACCCGTAACTAACTGGCCTCTTTTATGGGGCCTTTTTGGCGCGGTCTTGGTGTCAATTAAAAACAGGTGATTATACCTATCGAGCAATCCTATGGTAATCCTATGGGGAAACGTGGCCGCCATCTTTAAATGTGCAAATAGATCATCTAGTATAGCGGCTACCCCTATGTTATGTTAAAAACAGCCCTCCTCATCTCATTCCGATCATCATATCCACATGATAATTTATTCTTTTGGCACCAGTCTCGTGCATTTAAATCTCGAGTAATATCAATATTTGAATGATTATACGCATATGTTTAAAATATACGGGGAATTGCTTCCGCCATCTTGGACTGGTCGTTCGTTGCAAACAAGTGATTATACCTATTGCACAATCCTATGTGGAAACGTGTCCGCCATATTTGAATGTGCTGATATTTCTTCTAGTATAGCGGCTACCCATATATTATGTTAAAACGGCCCTCCTCATATAATTCAAATCATGATATATTCATGATACTCTATTCTTTTGGCACCGGTTTCGTACATTTGAGTCTCAAACACTATGAGTATTTGATCGGTTGTACGCATATGGTAAAATAAACGGGGATATGCTAACGCTATCTTGGACTGGTCAATGATGAGACCGCAATTGGCGGGTAGTACCATGTCCCAGTCAATACTCTTGAGCTCATTGCCCTACAGTTACACCCTATTTTAAGTCTCCACTTCGCCTGATTTTAAGGGAATATTGTGTTACTTAAGAAAGAACCAAAGACAAAACTCACGTGCTATCTCTGTTTGGATGTCACGTGTTTGTCAATTTACTATTTTTGTCATTGCGGTTCATATGATGATACCTAGCCCTCATGTATTTGAATTGTACCCTCACGTGCTCAATTTATATACATTGGTTTATATTTCCAATCTTCCATGTAGGGCTGTTTACACAGTTAGCTATTTGTTGGTACACAACGGACCGTCTCTATTTAATGAACACAAACCTATTTATGCCCCCCCTGGTTCATTTTGGGCAATTGCTTGTATTAAAGAGTATATTGTGAGGGCTATATTGTCTATAATAATCCATATATAGCCTCTCCCTACTATCTACTGTGCATGAAGGGGCATCTCGATTCCACTATTTTCTTCGGAGTACTGCAGAACGGACATCAATCGGGTAGGATACTAGAGTATCCTCTCCCAGTCTTCCTTACTGTTCAGTCCTTGTCGCACAGTGTTAAATTTCGACATGTAGAACTGCTCACGTTTCTTGCGCTTGGTATTTACATCTCCTCCCCTTGTGCTCATTTTGATGGATTCCAAGACACACCACCTTAATTCTTGGTTGGTGTGCTTGGCCGATAACCAATGGTCTACAAGCGGTGCAGTACTTTTCTTTGTTCTTATCGCGGACCTGTGTTCATTCAGTCTGATTCTAATTTCCCTTGATGTTTCTCCTATGTACGTGAGGTTGCAAGGACATTGAATTAAGTAAATGAGATTTTTTGACCTACAATTTTGGAAGTCAGCGAATCGGTGTTTCTTGCCATTTATAGTTGCTTCCATACCTCTTACAATGTCTTTGCAATTGACACATCCACTGCATGGGAAAGTACCTTTGGGAAGAGGATTCGTATCAATTGTCGTCTGCAGTTCATGCCTTGTTTCCCTATATGTTTTCACTAAACTGTTTCTAATTGTTTTATTCCTCCTGTACGCAAACATGGGCTTAGGGAGGGTGGACCCATTTTGGTTGCTGACCAGGTTCCAGTTTCTATTAATTATGTTCTTTATTTTGTTATTAATGCTACTGTGGTTGGTTACAAAAATCAAAGGTTTATCCCTCTCTGCTCTATCAGTTTTGTTAAAGAACTCATCCCTATTGAAGTATTTCGCCCTTTTGTAGGAGTGGCGTATCAGTTTCTTGGGGTATCCCCTTTCAAGGAATTTTTCAGTCAAAATTTGGGCATGTTTATCATAGTCGGTGTTCTTAGAGCAGTTTCTTCTCAATCGCAGAAACTGACCGTATGGTATATTGTTTTTTTGACATGCCGGGTGATGGCTGTCGAAGTGTAACATTGTATTCCTGTCAGTAGGTTTCGTATATAATTCCACCAGGAGTTTGCCATCACTCTGTTTAATTACTATATCGAGGAACTCACATTTGTGATTACTAATACTGTGTGTAAATTTTAGGTTGATATCTCCTAAATTGAGCCAATCTATAAACTCCATCAGGGTACCTTCCAGACCAGTCCAAATAAAAAAGATATCATCAATGTAACGTGTCCATTGTGACACATTCTCGAAAAATGGGGCCATAGAATTAAAAATGTGTTTGTCTTCAAATCTTGATACGTAGAGGCATGCTAGGCTCGGCGCACATGTGGCCCCCATGCTTGTCCCTTTAGTTTGTCTAAAAAAGTTTTTTTCAAATAAAAATATATTATTTTTCAATATTAGTGTTGCACACTCAACAATAAATGTTGCGTGGGAAGTAAGATCCTGGTCGTCACTTTGCAACATCTCTGCAACCATTTGTATAGTGTCATCTTGTGGAATGTTGGTATACAAGGCCTCTATGTCTAGAGAGACCAAGAACTGGGTTTCTAAGTTAAATGGAAGGCCTTCAATCTTTCCGATCATGGAGGTAGTATCTTTTATGTATGCCCTTTGACTTTTAACTAATGGTTGCAGAAAAGTATCGATATACTTGCTAAGAGGTTCGGTTGCTGAGTTAATGCTAGACACGATAGGTCTCATAGGGGGGTCTAGTATGTTTTTATGCACTTTCGGGAGGCCATATAGTGCGGGTATGGTCGGGTGTTCGTTTTTTAGGAAGAGATATTCATCCTGACAGATAATACCATCATCCTTAGCCCATTGTAATACTCTCGTGATCTTCTCTAAGAGTGAATTAAGTTCTTCTCTCGTAGAGTGGCAATAGTGTTGTTTATTATTGAGCATGGTATACATGCGGGAGTTATAATCTTCTGTGTCCATTATCACGATACTCCCTCCCTTATCAGCAGGCTTTACCGTTATCGAGGTGTCTTCTTCTAATGATTTTAGTGACTCCCTTTCCTTCTTGGAGAAATTCTGTTCTACCCATTGTTTTTTATCTAGGAGCTCAGATATACTCTTCTCTACACAGTGTTCAAACACCTCCACATCTTTTTTAACCATATTAATGTTTGGGGTCCATTTTGATCTAGGCCTAAGTCCTGATTTATTTTCACTCTGTATTTTTGGTTTGCCTTCGAAAAATGCATTTAAACGGACCTTTCTAAAGAAACTTTGTAGGTCCCGTTCGAGACTATACCTATCTATTGGGTTGGCAATAGCAAACCCTAAGCCCTTCTCTAAGACCCTTTTATGATCGTCCAAGATTGGTCTGGACGATAGGTTAATAATCGATGCCTTACTATCTAATCCCAGTTTTTCTTGT
Source organism: Lissotriton helveticus (assembly GCF_964261635.1). Taxonomy (NCBI): domain Eukaryota; kingdom Metazoa; phylum Chordata; class Amphibia; order Caudata; family Salamandridae; genus Lissotriton; species Lissotriton helveticus. Next base: position 189,390 of record NW_027611758.1, read on the forward strand.
TGCTCCTCGTATTGTAGTGACGTGGTTGGTATTGATTCTGAGGAATAAATGTTCCCCTCCCTCTTCCTCTGCCTCTCTGGGCTCCAAAGTTTTTCTGGCGGTCTTCTAAAAAAGGAAGGCTTTGTCTTGTATTATTAGTTATTTGGCCTACTTCCTTATTACCATTTTCTTGTGGAGCTTCATTTTCTGATTCTGAGCTTGTATACGAGGTATCAAAAAAACGTACCTTTCTATTCTGAAAGTTTCTGTTTGGCTGCGCCCATTGTCTTCTATATTGCGATCTTCCTGTGGTTTATCGTAATAATCTTTTTGAAGATAAGGGTACACCTTTTCTATATCGTACTGAGCCACATCTTTTCTAAATTTATTAGATTTTTTGTTGGTCATAAATTCTTGATATCCAGCTATATCTGCTTGGATGTCCTCTAATTTTCGTTTGGCGTCTTCTAGCGCATCACATTCCTGCAGTTTACTTTCTAGTTCTTCAATTTCAGCTCTTTCTATTATCAGGACCTCATGTGCAGTCTCAATTATGAGAAGCATCCAGTCCCTACTGCATCTGTTGGCTATTAATGTCCAGTTTTCAATAAATTTTTTGACCTTAACAAAGACTCCAGGTTCATTTGTTATCTGCAACCCTTTTGGGATAATACCTTTTTTGCAGTATTCAATCAAGAAATCAGCATGTAGTTCAGTCCTTATAATTTTCTTTTTTAAGTTCCACAGTTCTCTCCATTTTTCATCTTTACTGTTATCAATAATTACAGTAGGGGTCTTCCTCGAAGAACCATGGATCAGTTTGTTAAACTGATCTTCTGAAAATCCATATGTTTTAATACCATCCATTTTGTCTATATCATGAAAACGCTCCCCAGCTAAAAAGCTGTATTAATACTCACAACACAAGGAGGGAGGTACCCTTGGGACCGTTTAAGGGACCGGGTAGAAAGTATACAGAAACAAGCAAAAAGTCCCTACTTGGTGGGGATATACCCTGGAGCGTAGAATAACCTAGCCGAAAGGCTTTGAGGGTTATCTATGCTCACACAACTAGAAATATATCAACATAACATCATTTTATCATACTAATAGCGGCCAATAGTCAGTGTAGGGACCCTATCAAAATACACACACAACAGTTAAAAGACTGTAATCGTTACCAGTGAAAAATCAACAATTTATTAAAAAGTCATACATAATCATTTGCATCACAAAAACATTACACAATAAAATACAGAATTAAAAAAACCAAAGGTCGACGCGGCGTTTCGGTGTCTTTTGTTGATGATGACACCTTCTTCAGGACAGGTTTTTTTTGTTAAAAGTATCTAAAAGGTAAGGTTACAGAAAACAAATAATCAATAGGGGCCTATTATACACTGACTGTTAGGCTTAAGCTAGGTGTCACATCTGCTTTATGCGCCACTCCATTATTACTTTGTGCTTAGCTAATACATATCTACCATCGTTGTACCATTATACCAGCTGTCTTGTACAGAAATGTAGAAATTCTTTTCAATACATTGGTTACTGGTCAACGTAACAGGATACATAACAGTAGCTGCAGCATTTACAAACATTAATCGTAGCTTTTTTTTGTTTAAAGATAAAAAAAGGGGCGACCTACGCTGAATGCCAACTGTTATCCAAGCACTTTTCAGATTTAAGATGTTTTTACATTGCATAAAAGGCCTTGTTGCTTTTCTTTTCTTAACAAGGATGTAGTCATTCTATCAAATCACAATCTGCGTTTTTGGGATAACCACTTTTTGGATATAAGACCTACCTCAACATTTAAGGGAGATATGAAGCATATGTGCTCTCTTAAAGATGCAGATTTATTCTACCTTTATTCTGCCATCTGCGAACTTTTCTTCATTGGCGGAATTATGTCAAATAGTAAGTCCACCTGGAGAATAAATAGCAAGATTCAAATGTACCCCGCTTTGTTTTAAAACTAATCCTGCTTTAATTATAGATTAGTTTTCCCATCCAAAACGCTCATTACCTGAATTTAAAATTTCATATATATGGTCTTTGCTGTATCTGGGGCGACCACCGTCTATCTTTTAGGCTTTAACCACACGTAACTAAACAAGGACAGAAATACACAGCAGTCTTGGTAAACAATACAAAACGATGGAGAACCTCTGCCTTTTAATGTAAGGATCAATAAATTTATTGAAGAACCAACTCTACCTTTTGTAGTGGCCTCTATGCAGAGCTCCAATTTTTCATTTGTAGGTAGGGCGTACATTTTCTACTTTCCGTTTTCGTCTACCCACTTGTTTTGTCCTTCATTTGGAGGTGTCTTTTAAGTTGCACTTTTTGTTTTTTCTACACCTAAAAGAACAACGGATCATAGGTATTCCATTGTCTTCCCTCGAGTATCTGTCATCCTACAAGACTGTCATAAATGTGGAGCGTATTATTCACAAGAACTCTCCTCACTGTTATATGCATGCAATTCTTTTCATAATTGGAGCGGCTTGTCCTTACTTTGTTTTATTTTAAAATTATCATTTATTGTGAGTCTAGATAGGCTGTTAGTTCGAGCCCTCGGTGACTATAACCCATTTGTTTACCACCATTGAGTATATGACATTATATGTCTTAGTCCCACTTCTACACATAGATTAGAGTTATATACCCCCTCCACCAAGCAGGAGTTAGTTCTAGGGGCAACGCACTGACCGGGTAACCGGGACTAAGACATATAATGTCATATACTCAATGGTGGTAAACAAATGGGTTATAGTCACCGAGGGCTCGAACTAACAGCCTATCTAGACTCACAATAAATGATAATTTTAAAATAAAACAAAGTAAGGACAAGCCGCTCCAATTATGAAAAGTATTGCATGCATATAACAGTGAGGAGAGTTCTTGTGAATAATACGCTCCACATTTATGACAGTCTTGTAGGATGACAGATACTCGAGGGAAGACAATGGAATACCTATGATCCGTTGTTCTTTTAGGTGTAGAAAAAACAAAAAGTGCAACTTAAAAGACACCTCCAAATGAAGGACAAAACAAGTGGGTAGACGAAAACGGAAAGTAGAAAACGTACGCCCTACCTACAAATGAAAAATTGGAGCTCTGCATAGAGGCCACTACAAAAGGTAGAGTTGGTTCTTCAATAAATTTATTGATCCTTACATTAAAAGGCAGAGGTTCTCCATCGTTTTGTATTGTTTACCAAGACTGCTGTGTATTTCTGTCCTTTTTTAGTTACGTGTGGTTAAAGCCTAAAAGATAGACGGTGGTCGCCCCAGATACAGCAAAGACCATATATATGAAATTTTAAATTCAGGTAATGAGCGTTTTGGATGGGAAAACTAATCTATAATTAAAGCAGGATTAGTTTTAAAACAAAGCGGGGTACATTTGAATCTTGCTATTTATTCTCCAGGTGGACTTACTATTTGACATAATTCCGCCAATGAAGAAAAGTTCGCAGATGGCAGAATAAAGATAGAATAAATCTGCATCTTTAAGAGAGCACATATGCTTCATATCTCCCTTAAATGTTGAGGTAGGTCTTATATCCAAAAAGTGGTTATCCCAAAAACGCAGATTGTGATTTGATAGAATGACTACATCCTTGTTAAGAAAAGAAAAGCAACAAGGCCTTTTATGCAATGTAAAAACATCTTAAATCTGAAAAGTGCTTGGATAACAGTTGGCATTCAGCGTAGGTCGCCCCTTTTTTTATCTTTAAACAAAAAAAAGCTACGATTAATGTTTGTAAATGCTGCAGCTACTGTTATGTATCCTGTTACGTTGACCAGTAACCAATGTATTGAAAAGAATTTCTACATTTCTGTACAAGACAGCTGGTATAATGGTACAACGATGGTAGATATGTATTAGCTAAGCACAAAGTAATAATGGAGTGGCGCATAAAGCAGATGTGACACCTAGCTTAAGCCTAACAGTCAGTGTATAATAGGCCCCTATTGATTATTTGTTTTCTGTAACCTTACCTTTTAGATACTTTTAACAAAAAAAACCTGTCCTGAAGAAGGTGTCATCATCAACAAAAGACACCGAAACGCCGCGTCGACCTTTGGTTTTTTTAATTCTGTATTTTATTGTGTAATGTTTTTGTGATGCAAATGATTATGTATGACTTTTTAATAAATTGTTGATTTTTCACTGGTAACGATTACAGTCTTTTAACTGTTGTGTGTGTATTTTGATAGGGTCCCTACACTGACTATTGGCCGCTATTAGTATGATAAAATGATGTTATGTTGATATATTTCTAGTTGTGTGAGCATAGATAACCCTCAAAGCCTTTCGGCTATGTTATTCTACGCTCCAGGGTTTATCCCCACCAAGTAGGGACTTTTTGCTTGTTTCTGTATACTTTCTACCCGGTCCCTTAAACGGTCCCAAGGGTACCTCCCTCCTTGTGTTGTGAGTATTAATACAGCTTTTTAGCTGGGGAGCGTTTTCATGATATAGACAAAATGGATGGTATTAAAACATATGGATTTTCAGAAGATCAGTTTAACAAACTGATCCATGGTTCTTCGAGGAAGACCCCTACTGTAATTATTGATAACAGTAAAGATGAAAAATGGAGAGAACTGTGGAACTTAAAAAAGAAAATTATAAGGACTGAACTACATGCTGATTTCTTGATTGAATACTGCAAAAAAGGTATTATCCCAAAAGGGTTGCAGATAACAAATGAACCTGGAGTCTTTGTTAAGGTCAAAAAATGTATTGAAAACTGGACATTAATAGCCAACAGATGCAGTAGGGACTGGATGCTTCTCATAATTGAGACTGCACATGAGGTCCTGATAATAGAAAGAGCTGAAATTGAAGAACTAGAAAGTAAACTGCAGGAATGTGATGCGCTAGAAGACGCCAAACGAAAATTAGAGGACATCCAAGCAAATATAGCTGGATATCAAGAATTTATGACCAACAAAAAATCTAATAAATTTAGAAAAGATGTGGCTCAGTACGATATAGAAAAGGTGTACCCTTATCTTCAAAAAGATTATTACGATAAACCACAGGAAGATCGCAATAATAGAAGACAATGGGCGCAGCCAAACAGAAACTTTCAGAATAGAAAGGTACGTTTTTTTGATACCTCGTATACAAGCTCAGAATCAGAAAATGAAGCTCCACAAGAAAATGGTAATAAGGAAGTAGGCCAAATAACTAATAATACAAGACAAAGCCTTCCTTTTTTAGAAGACCGCCAGAAAAACTTTGGAGCCCAGAGAGGCAGAGGAAGAGGGAGGGGAACATTTATTCCTCAGAATCAATACCAACCACGTCACTACAATACGAGGAGCAACAAGAAAAACTGGGATTAGATAGTAAGGCATCGATTATTAACCTATCGTCCAGACCAATCTTGGACGATCATAAAAGGGTCTTAGAGAAGGGCTTAGGGTTTGCTATTGCCAACCCAATAGATAGGTATAGTCTCGAACGGGACCTACAAAGTTTCTTTAGAAAGGTCCGTTTAAATGCATTTTTCGAAGGCAAACCAAAAATACAGAGTGAAAATAAATCAGGACTTAGGCCTAGATCAAAATGGACCCCAAACATTAATATGGTTAAAAAAGATGTGGAGGTGTTTGAACACTGTGTAGAGAAGAGTATATCTGAGCTCCTAGATAAAAAACAATGGGTAGAACAGAATTTCTCCAAGAAGGAAAGGGAGTCACTAAAATCATTAGAAGAAGACACCTCGATAACGGTAAAGCCTGCTGATAAGGGAGGGAGTATCGTGATAATGGACACAGAAGATTATAACTCCCGCATGTATACCATGCTCAATAATAAACAACACTATTGCCACTCTACGAGAGAAGAACTTAATTCACTCTTAGAGAAGATCACGAGAGTATTACAATGGGCTAAGGATGATGGTATTATCTGTCAGGATGAATATCTCTTCCTAAAAAACGAACACCCGACCATACCCGCACTATATGGCCTCCCGAAAGTGCATAAAAACATACTAGACCCCCCTATGAGACCTATCGTGTCTAGCATTAACTCAGCAACCGAACCTCTTAGCAAGTATATCGATACTTTCTGCAACCATTAGTTAAAAGTCAAAGGGCATACATAAAAGATACTACCTCCATGATCGGAAAGATTGAAGGCCTTCCATTTAACTTAGAAACCCAGTTCTTGGTCTCTCTAGACATAGAGGCCTTGTATACCAACATTCCACAAGATGACACTATACAAATGGTTGCAGAGATGTTGCAAAGTGACGACCAGGATCTTACTTCCCACGCAACATTTATTGTTGAGTGTGCAACACTAATATTGAAAAATAATATATTTTTATTTGAAAAAAACTTTTTTAGACAAACTAAAGGGACAAGCATGGGGGCCACATGTGCGCCGAGCCTAGCATGCCTCTACGTATCAAGATTTGAAGACAAACACATTTTTAATTCTATGGCCCCATTTTTCGAGAATGTGTCACAATGGACACGTTACATTGATGATATCTTTTTTATTTGGACTGGTCTGGAAGGTACCCTGATGGAGTTTATAGATAGGCTCAATTTAGGAGATATCAACCTAAAATTTACACACAGTATTAGTAATCACAAATGTGAGTTCCTCGATATAGTAATTAAACAGAGTGATGGCAAACTCCTGGTGGAATTATATACGAAACCTACTGACAGGAATACAATGTTACACTTCGACAGCCATCACCCGGCATGTCAAAAAACAATATACCATACGGTCAGTTTCTGCGATTGAGAAGAAACTGCTCTAAGAACACCGACTATGATAAACATGCCCAAATTTTGACTGAAAAATTCCTTGAAAGGGGATACCCCAAGAAACTGATACGCCACTCATACAAAAGGGCGAAATACTTCAATAGGGATGAGTTCTTTAACAAAACTGATAGAGCAGAGAGGGATAAACCTTTGATTTTTGTAACCAACCACAGTAGCATTAATAACAAAATAAAGAACATAATTAATAGAAACTGGAACCTGGTCAGCAACCAAAATGGGTCCACCCTCCCTAAGCCCATGTTTGCGTACAGGAGGAATAAAACAATTAGAAACAGTTTAGTGAAAACATATAGGGAAACAAGGCATGAACTGCAGACGACAATTGATACGAATCCTCTTCCCAAAGGTACTTTCCCATGCAGTGGATGTGTCAATTGCAAAGACATTGTAAGAGGTATGGAAGCAACTATAAATGGCAAGAAACACCGATTCGCTGACTTCCAAAATTGTAGGTCAAAAAATCTCATTTACTTAATTCAATGTCCTTGCAACCTCACGTACATAGGAGAAACATCAAGGGAAATTAGAATCAGACTGAATGAACACAGGTCCGCGATAAGAACAAAGAAAAGTACTGCACCGCTTGTAGACCATTGGTTATCGGCCAAGCACACCAACCAAGAATTAAGGTGGTGTGTCTTGGAATCCATCAAAATGAGCACAAGGGGAGGAGATGTAAATACCAAGCGCAAGAAACGTGAGCAGTTCTACATGTCGAAATTTAACACTGTGCGACAAGGACTGAACAGTAAGGAAGACTGGGAGAGGATACTCTAGTATCCTACCCGATTGATGTCCGTTCTGCAGTACTCCGAAGA